>NW_028258339.1:3211601-3364534 GCF_053883595.1 Heterocephalus glaber | reverse complement strand
TAAATCCTTGGCCCTCCCTTGTTCATTCTTCAAGGCTCAGCCTCTTGTAGGAAGCCCCATGTGATTTCTATAATTTTTAAAATTTTGTTTGCAGTACTGGGCATTGAGCTCAGCCTTGAGCTACTGTTCTGGGCCAGTTTTCATAATTGGTTTTTGCTTTGTTTTTTTGGTACCGGGGATCAAACTCAGGACCTTGCACTTGCGAGGCAGGTGCGGTGCCACTGAGCTAAATCCCCGGCCCCAATTTTCATAATTGGAACTGAGCCTCCCATCCCAGGGAGGAGCTGGCTTGGCAACAGAGGGACCCCCTCCCTCCTGTCATGCCACCTCTCATTAGACCTCACCGTTGTCTTCTCTAGACAGTGCAGCAAATGGTGATGCTGTTGCTCAAAAGCAGAACGGTTCCTGACACACAGCGCCTGTCCCTCCCCACTGCTGCTGTCCTGGAGCAAATGGAGCAGAAGGAGATCAACATTTTTTCTCCCCTTATCCTTGATCACCCCAAACCCCAATCCAGGCTTACCCACCTCTAGGCCCCCATTCTGCTTGTACTGCAGGAAGGCGTTGGTGGTACCACTCTTTGCCAACCGGATCCTTGCCAAGCGCACCTTCTACAGAAAGAAGAGACAAAGAGCAGGGGAGTGAGCCCAAGAGGAGCTCAGCTCTGAGCTTGAGGAATGAGAGGTGGTCAGAGGGAAGATACATTTTACCTGCTGTGCTCGGCGCTTGTCAGCTCGCTGGTTCTGGTGGTAGATGCGGCTAAAGTTGGACACGATGACGGGCACAGGCAGGGCAATGACCAAGACACCACTTAGTGAGCAGATGGACCCGAAAATCTTGCCAGCAATGGTGCTGGGCACCATGTCTCCATAGCTTGGGGATGAGGGAGGTAGGCCACAGTCAGGAAAAGCACCCACCCACCTCTCATTCCCCACTCCACCCCATCCAACCCCAATGTGTTCTGTGATCCGGGGCAGGCACTTATCCTCTCAGCCTCAGTTTCCAGCTCTGCACACTGTCCAGAGTGACCTCTCTGGCCAGCAGTGGGAGTCAGATGAGAAATGGGGTTGGCCTTCAGGAACTTCTCCCATCTGCTTTCCCCATCTGAGCTAAGCACTGGACATCTGAGTCAGCTGAGAATCTATTAATACCCACCAGAGGGGAGAAGGAGGAAGTCCTAGACAGTAAATATAGGCTCCTGGAGAGAAAGGTCCCCAGCCACAGGCCAGCTGAGGGGCTCTGCCTCCTAGGAGGAGCATTTTGCTGGTTTTGCCTGCCTTTGTTTTCTAGGAAGAACACCTGATTCCCCCCAAGTAAAACCTTGAAACTGTCCTCATATGAAAAATAGAGAGGATCCTTGAAACTCTCTGCCTTCCTCCATTCCATGTTCCTTCCCGTGGTGATGGCACAAAGACAACCTTACTGACTTTGTTCTGTCAGTCAGGGGGAAAACAGAGGTTCCACGGTTGACTTGGCCAGGATCACACAGCACACTTTTGTTCTAATCCTAGGACCAATCAGATCTCCTCCACAGAAACGCAGCCTCTGCAGTCTTCAGCTTCCAGCTCTTTGTTCAGGCTGTGCCCTAGAATGGCTCTCCCATATTTCTGTTTTGACTCATTTAAAGTATTCAAGATTCTGCTCCAAAGTCTCTCCAACTTGGCCATTTCTGGCTTTCTGATGTGTCATCTCAGACTGTGTCTCAACTATGAGACATGGGCAGCCATCCACACTTACAGGGTTGTTGTGAGGACTGAATAGGGTAAAAGGCATCAGAATACCCAGTGCCAACTTACTGTTAGGGCTCAATATTTGTTTGTCAATCTAATCCTGAACCTCCAACCAAAATTAATTTCTATTCCTTAGAAACCCCAAATCAATTTTTCTCTACCTCTGTTAAGGCAGTGAGCAAGGCCAATTCATTCAGTCATTCACTCAACAGATACTGAACACCAACAGCATACTCTACTTAATTCCAGTGATAGAAACTTGGAGAATAATAACAGCATCTGCCCTTGACAATGTCTTTTTGTTGTTGTTGGGTTTTTTTGTTTTGTTTTGTTTTTTGAGATAAGGTCTCACTTTGTAGTTCAAACAACTGGTCTTAACTCACAGAAATCCTCCTGCCTCAGCCTCCTGAGTGCTGGGATTATAGACATACTCAACTAGACAGTGGCTTTAAGAATATAGCCAGGCATGGTGGCACACCTCTATAATCCCAGCACTACAGAGGCTAAGGCAGGAAGAGTGCCTTGATTCCAGGCCAGTCTGGGCTACACAGTGAGTTCAAGGCCAACCTGAACTACAGCAAGACCCTATACAAGAAAAAAAAGGCCAGCCTGAAGTATAGCGAGACTTTGTCTCAGAAAACCAAAAAGAACATCATGAGGAGCTTTTCATAGTGGTACACACCTATAATCCCAGCACTTGGAGGTTGAAGCAAGAGGACTGCAAGTTCAAGTGAAGTCTAGGCAACTTAATGAAACCCTTCTCAAAATAAAAAATAAAGGACTGGGCTGTAGCTCAGTGGGAAGGCCCTGGGTGTGTAGCTCAGTGGTAAAGCTTACAAAAAATCATGAGTTTGATGACTCCATTTGATACTTTCATCCCAACTCTGTTTCCTCTTAGGGGTTAGCAGTAAAAAATAATGCTAAAAACATATCTGGGACACATCAAGAAATCACAAAGTCAGAGGTAGTGCCCCACATGCAGAGAATTCTAGAAGGTTGGGAGTCATGAGTCCTCAAAAAGGAAAAGGAGTGATAGAAAGTCAATACCTATGTATCACACTCTAGAAACTTTCAGAGAACTTTCACAACCATGACGCCATTGACTCCTGTCTAGATGATGAAGGGATCATTTCCCACTTTACAGAGGGGGAAACTGAGGCCCTGAGAAAATGTCAACACAAAAACAGCAGCCAAGACATTCTTGAGCCCAAGTCTCCTGACCTGGAAAATCAGAGTAAGTTTAGAGCTGGGAAGAATTTGAAAATTAAGACAAATTCTCTGCATTTTTACAGGTGAACAAACCAAAACTCAAAAAGAAAGACCATGGTACAGTGTGTGCTCAGCATGTGTGAGGCCCTGGGTTCAATTCTCAGTTCCACAGAGAAACAAACAAATAAACAAAAAAGCTGGGCATGGTGACACACACCTGTAATTCCAGCACTCGGGAGGCTGAAGCAGAAGGATCGCAGAAAGTTTGAGGCCAGCCTGGGCTACATAGTGAGTTCAAGACCAGCCTAAACTACATAGTGCGACCCTGCCACAAAAAAACCAAAAAAAGGGGGGTAAAAATCATTCATCTACCCTTCCTAATTTTACAGAAAGGGTAAGTGTAATTGATGATCTTGCAGTCCCCAACACAGGGTCTGCACTCACCCAAGTGTGGTCA
The DNA here is from genome assembly GCF_053883595.1 of Heterocephalus glaber. Lineage (NCBI taxonomy): Eukaryota > Metazoa > Chordata > Mammalia > Rodentia > Bathyergidae > Heterocephalus > Heterocephalus glaber. The sequence continues at coordinate 3,361,138 of NW_028258339.1, read as the reverse complement.
TGGTGACAATGGTGTACCAGAAGGCAGCAGGGATGCTCGTAAAGTTAGTCTTGCTGGTGCCCTTCTCAGCATAGAACATGACAGTGGCGAAGATGATGATGGCCATGGTGAGGGAAAAGAGAAGAAAGCCCAGCTCAGAGGCACAGCTCTTCAGCGTATAGCCCAGAATCCTCAAGCCCTGTGAGTGCCTGGAGAACTTGAAGATGCGGAAGACCCGGAACACACGCAAGGTGACAAAAGCACCCGAGACATCATCGTTCTTGGGCACAAAAAGCCCAATGTAGTAGGGAAGGATCGCCACCACATCGATGAGACTCATGACGCTCCGTAGGAAGCGACAACGGCTAGGGGCAGCAAAGAGCCGTAGGAGGTATTCTCCCGTGAATATGAGTACGCAAGCCGTGTCCATGCAGAAGAAGGCCGTCGGAAAGCGGTCACCACAGGACTGCTCCCTAGACAGCCGCCGTGAAGGGCTGCGGCACGGGATAGTCTCTACCACATTGGCAATGACTGACACAGCAATGAAAAAGCCGGTCACATAGTAGAAAACCAGCGCCGCAGTGCTCGTGTGTGGGTTCTCAAAGGCCCGCCAGAGCCGCTGCCTCAGGGAGCTGCCCGCTGGGAGAGTCGGGCCATCCCCGGACTGTTCAGCCTCCTCATCTTCCGCCAGGCGTTCAGCGTTCTCCTTCTTGCGGTCTCGGTACTCTTCAAGGCAGCAGTCACCCACGAGCTCCGGCACCAGGCCATAAAAGGCCAGCTCTTCATCAAAGGCCTGGATGCACTCCTGCCTAGGGCAGTGCAGTCGGCCCGTGCGGTAGAAGTTCAGCACGTGCCGGAACATGTCTGGGTCACGATCAAAGAAGTACTCGCCCGAGTCAGCATCGTAGAAGAACTCCTTCTCAGAACTGCCCAGCAGGGTGTCTGGGTAGCGATCTAGTGTGTTCTTCCAGGTTTCAAAGCGCCGGCCGCTCACATTCACCACCAGAACTTCATCCCCTCGAGATGCCTTCACCCCCGGGGCCGGGGGCAGGGGCTGCTGGGCCAGGGGCAGCCAGCCCACCGCAGCCGCCCGTGCAAAGGGCAGCCACGTGGCCACGCCTGCCGCCATCCTGCGGCTCCCAGGCCCACCAAGACTAGGGGATTGGTGTTTAGGAGAATGTGGCTGTCTCCAGGATGGTGGGGACTTGGAGAGGCCCTGGACCACCGGGACAAGGAAACTGGGAAGGTCTAGAGAGGCCAAGAGGAACCACGAGGTGGAAGTAGAGAGATGGGCAGGAGCTTGGGGGGCATTAGATGATCTAGGAGGGGCCTGGGTGGTGTCCTGAGAAACTGAGAAGGGACTGAGGCAGCCAGAGGGGCCAACAAAGATCCTCAGGTTTAGAGACAGATGATTCTATGGGAGTCAGTCAGCATGTGCCTGAAGATGTCCAGGGGTTTGGAGTGATGAAGAAACTTTGAGGGTGGGGGGTTGTTCACACTTTTAAGTTCTCTGGGAAGGAAGAGTGGCCTGGAACCCCTTAGTAGGGCTGGAGAGGAGATTGAGGCATCCAGAGGGTTACGGATACTTGAAAGAGGCTGGGAGTGTCTGAGGGGGTTGGCTCTAGACAGGCTGGGAACAGGGAGGAGGATTGCCCACACCCTCAAGACTTCTGGGGAAAAGATAAGGGGGTTGGAGCTCTCTCGTGGATTTGAAACATGGGCTGATGCACCTCAAGGGGGGCTATATAGCCAGGAGGTTGTAAAGAGACTAAAAAGTGTCTTGGGAGTGCCTAGAGCTGCAAGAATAGCCTGGGGGTTTTGTCTATGCTTTAGGAGTTCTAGGAGCTCTGGGCAAAGCGGGGGAGAGCTAAGGGTCCCTAGTTAGGGGAAGAGGGGAATGGGGTGGTTAAAAAGGTAGATATGGGGCTGGGTTATTTTTGAAGAGGTTAGGAGATATCTGGGGGAGGGAGTATCTGGAGGGACTGAAGAAGCTTGGTCCACTCTGAAGAGTTCTGGGGGAAGGAAAAAGGGGCCTGGGGAATCCCAAGGGAATGGGATTTAACTGAACCAAAGTTGGGCACAGCCACTGAGAACTCAGGGGATCTCAAAAGACTAAGAGGAAAGGGGTTCCCCCCAAAATGGGTTGGAGGGGGTGGGGCATTGAAAGGGAGTTGGGTGTGTCTCCAGGAAGGGGGCTGCTGGACCAAGCAGGCGGCTGGTGGGGGAGGCCAGGAGAAGGTAGGACAGGAGAAGCCTGGGTCCCACTCATGGGGGCAGGTCTGGGGAAACCACACCCCAAGGGGCTGGCGGTGTGTAGTGGACAGCAGCAGTAGCAGAGGCGGCAGCAGCAGCAGCAGGAGGAAAAGCAGCAGCCACAGCCAGGCCTAGGAGGGGAGGCGGCACAGGCAGGGGGAGAGGGCTGAGTCCCTGGAAGGACAAGGTCCAGTGGGACCCCTAGGGATTGTCCCAGGATGGGCTAGGGCATGGAGGCTGGACCAAGAAAGGACAAATACAGTGCTATTGGTAGCCCCCTCCCCTTCCCCATAGGGCCGTCCTCACCTGTGTCCCCAATGCAGCAGCAGCAACAGCGATGGGGCTGGGGGTACACCAGAGCGGAACTGCCTGGCCCCTCTGCAGTGCTGCTGGAGTTCTCCTCCTCCTGCTCTCTCTCCCCGCCCCTCCGCACCAGCCGGGAGATGGAGGCTGGGAGGGGCCTCGTAGCTCCCAGAGACCCCTCCCCTAGGACAGTCTGAGAGGGACCCTGGGGAGACTCCGCCTCCTACAAAGCTGGTTGGGCCTCAGTCGCGTCTTCTGGAAAATGGGGGTGGCAGGGAGCTTTGCCAGTTCTCCCCACCTCCTTCCTGGACTCCCCCCTCTTCCTGCCCAGCTCCTACCCCCTCTGCCCCCAGGGGCCCCCACCCCCACCCGCCTGATTCAGCAGCACTTAGCAGATCTGATCGATAGAGAGGCGTCTGTTAATGGCCCCAGAGCGGAGTGCCATGGGGAATGATGCAGCGCTGTGTCCCCTCCCTGTCACCCCCCCACACCCCCGGCTGTGGAGAGCAGAAGCTGCGTTGAGTGCAGTTATTGGTTGTGCGAAGGTGTTTCTATAGTTGGCCAGGTCTTCAAATCCCCCCCACCATGTGTGGGGGGCCAATGTAGGATAAAGCCCAGTTTTAACCAAGACCCATTGTGGGACTGGAGCTTGTCTTCCACTATTTTTGCATGTAAGGTGAGGAGTAAGGGGGTGCAGATGGGGACAAGCCAGGCCCACACCCTACCCAGATAGTCCCCGTGCCAGGAGGGCAGCCTCCCTCATCAGTCCACATCCAGGGGACAAGTCACACCTCCTCCCCTAGAGGGCTCTACTCCTGGGTGGCAGGCACATGGAGTATGGAATGCCTCTGGTAGGCATGGGTAGGTTCAAACACCAGCTTTGCCACTGACGTGTTCTTGAGCAAGGGACTTGTATTGTTTCCTCAGTTGGAGAATTATCCCAAGTGACAGTGTCATTTGGAGAATAAATGAAGTGATGTGAAAGGGGTGGCACAGGGACTGGCATACACAGGATGCCTAATTTTAAGTAAATTAAGGTGCGTGGTGGTCCACCCACAGGATAGGTGGATGAAAGACAAAGGGGTGCAGTAACACAGGGCTAAGTCTAGCCCTTCAATTCATTTACCCAGGGCCGGGAATTTAGTTCAGTGGTTCCAACGCCTGTCTTGCAAGTGCAAGGACCCAAGTTCAATCCCCGGTACAAAAAAAAAAAAAATCAACCAATTCATTTACCCACCCATGAAATTCCCCATTTACTCATTCATCACACTCCTGACTTGTCCATCCTTCCACCCCTCTACACGACCACCCAGTAGTTCTCCTGCCTATAGAATCAATCTCTCCCATCCTTCCACCCACCCGTCCATTTGGTCATTAATCTATCTGCTACTCACTCATCAATCTGTATGTTCACCCCATCCACGTAACCATTCCCAAACCTATCCATAGGTATCAATGGCCTCCACTCATCTGTCCATCTCTCCATCCCTCCACCCACCACTTATGTCCCTATTCTTTACCCTTCCCATTCATTAACTCATCCATCTGTACATTCCCTTATTCATCCACCAATTTACTCCCATAAATTCATCCATCCACCAATCAACCTAATTCACCTACTCATCTATTTGTCCACACATCCATACATCTGTCCCTTAATATCTCCACTTATCCATCCTCAATCCACTTACCGATCCATCTACCCATTTATTCATCCAACTACCTATCTATCCATATGCCCATTTATTTCCTAGCCTATCTATCATCGATCCATGAAACCTTTTACATATTTATCCATCAGTCCATCCAGCCACTTACACATCCTCCCCTCTCCACTCATCCACACCCACATCCACCCACACATATTAGCAGACATTTCTCCTCTGCTCAGTTTGAGGTTGGTCAGGAGACAGATTGAAGTGAGGGTGGAGAAAGGAAAGTTGCAGTCAGAGACCTTCCCATTCCAATGGACCTCGCCAGCCCTAGCACATCCCTCTTCATTGGAAAGAATGAGAGCAGACAGTCAGTGAGTGGGCCTGTCTGGCCAGATGGTATTTTGGCTGCACAGCTTTTAAACACACACACACATACATATGATGCTAGAATGCTGAACACAGACCATGCCCCCACCCAACATCCCCAATCCCAAATGCAGAGTAGCCAGGCTTCCAGACATAAATTAAAAAATAAAATTAAAAAAGAGTTGGTCTCTGGGAGAGAGCTCATGCAGAGATGAAGGCAGAAGAGCCTGGGAACCAGGGCTGAGCAGAGAGAGAAATCCGTGCCCCTTCCTTTTGGATGCCTACTCCCCAAAGGGCCTCTGTCCTAAGATGGGGCCATTGACACCAGCTACCAGGCCTTTTGCCCCTTTAATATTTAGCCTCCCAAACTACTACACTTTGGTGTCAGCCCATTCTCCCACCACAGCCTGAGGGAATGGCATGGTGGGGGGAGTGGGTGCAGCCTGTAGATCTCTAGTTGGTTTCTCTTGGCTCTAGGTCAGGGTCAGGAGACCCCACGAACTCCTTGCTGAGCCGAACAATTTCCTGGGACAGAACTTCCATGTCCTAAGAAACAAACAAGCCATCAGGGGTCAGAATAGAGAGCAGAGGCAGCTCCCTCACCAAACCTGTGTGCCACCTGTGATCTTCTCCTCAGCCTACTAGTCAATGCCCACTGGGGTCTGGCCTGGGACAGGAAGGTACTCAGAGAAGCTCACAGAAGCCCCAACAAAGGGTTGGGCACACAGAAGTTTCAAGGCTGCATGGGGAGTCTCTGAAGCTAAGGAGATGGGCTGGGTCACCTGTTATGGCCACCCTTGCTACCTTCTCTTCATTAAATGTGAGCTTGCTTCTCCAAGGCAGGAGCTGGGGCTGACTCCTTTATGACTCCCCGAGAAAGGGGAGTATTTGGGTGGCAGAGTGGACAAACAGATGTGTGGATGGACACATAGGTCTATGGCAGGCAAATAGGTGCATAAATGAACTGTGCAGAGAACAGAGGGAGGACAACAGGTAGGCAGACAGGGCACAGGATGGGTGAATAAATGGTCAAAGGGTGACTGATGAGCAGCTAAGAGAGAATGGTAGATCAGGAAATGGGTAGAAGACCTGGGGGAGACTTGATGGGTATATAGTAGGGTGGGTAGATGGACGAATGGGTAGATGGTTGGGTGATTTCATGTATAAATGGACGAGTGAATGGGTACAAGGAAAAGGGAAGAGTAAAACACCAAACTGATAATAAGCTGAATGGAAGATGGAAGATGAGAGAATGGAAGGGTGGTAGACAAACAGATGGGGGAGTAACCAGGTGGACAAAAGTAGACAAAACAGACTGGGGGACTGGCAGATGACCCATAGGCTGTGTGGCTTGGGGGGAAGGTGGCTGCATGGACAGATGGGTAGGCTGGTAGGCCACACTCGCCTTATGCAAGTGCATATTCTTGGTGAGCTGTTCCTCCAGCATGTTCTGCAGCTTCTTGTTCATCTCCCGAAGGTTCTCATCGCCGGGCTTCACTAGGTCTCTCAGGACGCTGCCCAGCCCACTGCGGTCTGTGTGGCCTGCTGCCACAGACACATCTGCAAGGGCCCAGGCTGAGCACCACCCCCTCGGCAGAGCCAGAGGAGAGATGGGCAGAGCCAGAAGAGAAAAGAGGGAAACAAAGAGCAGGAGAGAGGGAAGGAGAGAAGCCATGTTATGTAGGAGGTGCAGGCTTCAACATGTGAAACTCAGCTCTATCCCTTAATAGCCATACAGTCCTGAGAAATAGGGACAATACCTAGCTCATATGGCTGAAAAATGCATATGACTGACTGCATACAAAGCACACAGCACACAGTAAATCCTCAGCACATGTCAGTGGATATTGTTCAGGTTAATAAAGAAAAATCTGTGAGGAGGTTTCAAAGAAAGGCACAAAAGAGATAAGAACAGGGAGGAGAGAGAAAAGGGAAAATAATATGGAAGATGGGTAGGAGAGGAAGAGAGGGGCAAGGAGAAGTGATAGGACCCCAAAAGGAATAAAGATACAAGGAAAAAAAATACACAGAGAGAAAACAATATAGCCAGTGAGAGAGAATGAAAGAGAGGCAGGAAAAGAGACACAGGGAGAAGACAGAGGGAGGGAGAAAGAGGAGAGGGGAAAAGGAGGAGGAGGAATAAAAGAGATGGAGAAGGCCAGGGAACCCACTAGAGAATGGAGAGTGGAGAGAGGACAGAGCCACAGAGAGAAAGAGGAGGCGAGATAAAGACAGAGCTCCTCTGCTCTTCCCTACAGGGGTTGTGGTCTTGTCAGTAGCTTTCTTGAGTTCCAAGAGGAGAAAAACCACAGCACAGCAGCATACAAGGGGGTAGGGTAGGTGAAGGCGGGAGCAGGGGTGAGGGCTGGGGAGGGGGCACTGACCAATGCGGCTGTCCATGACATAGGTCTCAATGATGGCACTCTTCCGGCAAAGGTCCTCTGCCATGGAGGCGCTGCTCACCTCCAGGTGTTTTACCTGCAAGATAGGCCAGCCCACTTCAGGCCTTTCAACTGCACATATTTACCCATGAGGAGGGACCCAGCCAGACCCCCACCTCACTGCCCTCCAGAGTACTGGGCCCCAGAATGCACCTTCTCTTCCAGCATCCATTTCTCCTGCTGCGTCTCTGCCAGGCGCTGAAAGAGCTCAGCCACTTCCTCGTCTGACAGCTCTGCTGGCCGAGGGGGCTGGGCCTGAGGGCTGCTGGATAAGGACTACAGGAAAGAGGAGAAAGAGGCCAGCCCCTGGCTCAGCACAGCCCACCCCAGGCAGGAGAAAAGGGCTGGAGAAAGGTAGGAGAGCCAGGGTCCTGTGGCTGGGGCTGGTGGCCGGGGCTGGTGGCCAGTCCTGGCAGCCTTAGAGACTCTGTGCTCCCCTTGGCCTAAAGTCAGGTAGAGAGTAAGTAACTACATCAGAGCTTTGGTGACAGGATTAAGGAAGCTCCAGTAGCAAATGAAATCTAATTTCTAGCTGACAGAAAATGGAGGTAAGAGCAGAACAAGCAAAATTATATGATTGGACGCCAGTAAAAAAATCTAGTAGAAAAACCTAAAAGGTTGGACACTTCCTGCAGGTCAGCTGAGCTGTTCTATTCCACAAGTTGGTGTAAGGAAAAAAGTGACCACACTGAAGAGACAGGAACAGAAAACAACCAGGTACACCATGTTGTCTGAAATTGCATGCTGGTTTTCAGAAAAGCAGCAATTAAAAATATTTAGGGGTTAGGGTAAAAGACATTTTGGATAAAAATTAAAACCAAAAAATTAGAAAAAAAGACATTTTGGGACCAATTAGAAAAATCTGATTAAGGTCAAAGTATTAGATGAGATGAAAATTTGCCAAATTGAGAGATCAGATAAACAAAAACAGATTACTCAATCTCATTCAGGTTTTAATTTTTTTGGTTTTTTTGGAGACAGGGTCTCACTATACAGTTCAGACTGGCCTCGAACTCACAGTGATCCTCCTGCCTCAGCCTCCTGAGTGCTGGGATTACTCATTTATGTTTGCTTTTTTTTTTTGTGGTACTGCGGATCGAACTCAGGACGGTACGCTTTCGAGGCAGGTTTGGTGCCACTGAGCTAAATCCCTGGCCCTACTCATTTATGTTTTAAAAAGAGATTTGTAAGGGTATTAACATGTTCATGTTGGGGTCATAATTTGTATGGCTTCAACCACTGGTGGTACATGCATAACTGTCCCATTGGGTACCACTTTATTAATTTAATTAGTAAAAAGACCAGTAAAAGTGATTAGATCCGTTTGTACCACCAGTGGTTCAAGCCAGTGGGAATGTGTTAACTATGAATTTCTTTCCTTCTTTTACTCGTGTGTGTGTGTTGCTGGGGATGGAACCCAGGGCCTTATGCAATGTTAGGTAAATGCCCTACCACTGAGCTATACTCCCAGCCCTAAAATAATTCATCATTCATTCATTCATTTTTGTGTCACTGGGACTCAAACCCAGGGCCTTTACCCTTAGCCACATCCTGAGCCCTTTTTATTTTTTTGAGACAGGTCTCATTAAGTTACTAAGTTACCTAGGTTGACATTGAACTTGGGATCTTTCTGCCTCAGCTTTCCAGTGGGCTGGAATTACAAGACTGCATCACCATATTTGGCTTTCATTTGATTTTTTTTTTTGAGGCACAGTTTTGCTATTTTTTTCAGGCTGGCCTCTAACCTGCAATCCTCCTGTCTTGGGCCATGGATATAGCTCACAGAGCAGTACCTACTTGGCAAGCACAAAGCCCTGAGTTTGATTCCTGGTTACCGCCCCCCCAAAAAAGCCAACTAATCCTTCAATCTCAACCTCTTGAGGACTGGGATTATAGGCATGTGCTACTGCACTTGGCTTGAACTAAGTATTCATAAGGGTGACCTCTGAATAATGAGGATGTGATTTTTTGGACTATTTAAGTTTTTTAAATCTTTGTTTGTAGTTAAAATTTTTTTTCTATAAGCTGGATGTGGTGATGCATACCTGTAATTCTGGGAAGCTGAGGCAGGAGAATGATATGTTTGAGCCAGTTTGAGTAATTTATCAACTTAGTAAGACCCTGTCTCAAAATAAAAAATAAAAAAGGACTGGAGATATAGCTCATTGCAAAGGCCCTGGATTCAATTCCTAATATCAAAATTAATTTTTTTCTACAATGTACCGATACTATGTATAGAATAATTTAAAAACGTTATTTCCAAATAAAAGTGGCTGACAAGGAAGCTGTCATGACAAATGGCAATAATAATGAGTGATGAGGATAAGCTGGAGAAAGGGACCTCCTACATGGATGGTGTACTTACTACAAGCCACATACTTGAAGGTGCCAGGAAAGGGAGAATGAGCCTGCAGACGATGAAATAGGGCCACAGAGAGAGAATGATTCGCTGTTCCCCATGTAGCAATATGAAGCCAAATTGATGAGCTTGGGGAGAGGCTGACAAAAAAATGCTTCTGATGAGCTAGAGCTGCAGCTCAGTGGTAGAATATATGCTAAGCATGCATGAGGCCCTAGGTTTAAAACCCAGCAACAAGAAAAAAAAGGAAAGAAAATATTGTGCTAGGCTGGGGATTTAGCTCAGTGGCACCGCGCCTGCCTTGCAAGCAAAAGGTCCTGAGTTTAATCCCTGGTATGGGCGGGGAGGGATACTTGTGCTAGGCTTGAGTAGATGGCTGCAACTGAGGGAAAGAGGACGTGTCCCAGGTTTGGGATGGGAAAAGTAGGGCTGCAGCCTCTTCCTTGTCCCTTACCCTGGCTGGCGCAGCTGAGCTCTCCTTCTCCCGTAAGATCTCCCGGTAGCTGAAGGAGGAGATGCTACTGCTGTCCCCTGTCTGGGTCCGGCTTGGTGAATTCATTTCAGAGAGAACCAGCTCCTCAAGGCCTGGGCAGTGGAGAAAAGAGAAACCTGACCCCAATCTCCCTGGGTCCCAAGGCAGAACTGGCAGGAAGAAGCAGAAATAGATCTGACATAAATGGAAAGAGGCAAAGAGACACAGTTGGGCATGGGGAAAGGCAGAGGCAGAGAGAAGGACAGAAAAAGACAAATGGAAAAAGGAGCTGCCTCTGTGAACCAGTGAAAGAGGCTGGAAGAAAGAGGGTGATGAGGGAACACATGTGCCTCAAGTAAAATAAACACTCAGGTCTGGATCTGAAGAAAGGAAGATAGACAGGTAGAGAGGTCATGGGCAACACCCATGTGAAGAGAACACTCCAGAGACAGGAAGCCAGGGAAAATGACAGAGAGACTGGAGAAATACATGGTCAGAGCAGAAGAGAGCAAAACAATGGAGACATACTTGTATCCTTGCACCTAGATCTCAGATCCATCTAATGGACAAGGACAATGTATGATGCATGGTTCTAATCTATTCCATGCTTTTTGTATTAACATGCAAGAACATAGAAACAAAATTCCTGTTATAGAGAGTTACTTCAGGAGACTGAGTACTGCAGAGAGAAACTGACTTGAGAGGTATATCCAGTTTTGCTACACCATGTTGCTCTTTCAGCTAGCTGCTTCTGTGTATTAGGAAGGGGATGACACCACAAGGGTGGAGTTATGGCTGAGTGAGGTTTCACAGGTAGCCTGAGTGGGGGGACAAAGGAACAAGTTTTCTTTGAGTCTGTGACCTAAGAGATGCACCAGAGCCATCACTGGCATCTTACTTCTTTCAGCATATCTGCAGGCCACTTCAATCTAAAAAAGGGAAGCAGCAACTTTATGTGTATATGTGTATGTGTGTGTGTGTGTGTGTGTGTGTGTGTGCATGCACATCTGTCCTCTGCTTTAACTTGCAGAAGTACAATGCATTGAATTTGCTGTATAATGAAAACAGCAGGGTTGCTGCCTGCATGGAAGTCTATCTCTCTAGCTCCACTGTGAGCTCCTGGATGGCAGTGACTGAGGGGATTTTGTATCAGAGACCCTGGACTTAAACATGGGGTTTATAGAATGAGAGAACAGACACAACAGATTTAGAAACAGATGAGGTACAGGAGTGTGTATGTAGGAGTAGTGGGAGACAGAACACAGAATGAGAAAGAGAGGATAAAGACAGAAAGAGATAAAGGGAGAGAGGAAAAAGCCGGTTAGAAAAAAGGAGATAAATAAAGAGAGAACAAAGCAAAGAAAAAAGAAAACAGGGAAGAGATTAAGGCAGATATACAGGAAGGAGAGAAAGAACAAAATGAGACAGAGGTAGAATAACACAATGAGACAGGAGCAGAGACAGAAATAAGAGAAGAGACACAGCAAAAATGAAATAGAGACACAGAAAGAAAAAATAGATTGTGCAGAGAGAGAGAGAAACAGAGATGAGACAGGCAAAGAGCAGGTAACACACTTAGACTTGAAGAGGGACAAAGGAGGCTGAAGAGCAGGGCGAGGGAGGTACAAGGAGCCCTATGGGACCCTGGCTGCCCTGCACCACAGCCCACGCTGCCTGTCCTCACGCCTCACCTGAGCGGCTCTTGCTGTTAGTGAGGATGTCCTGCAGCCGCTCCTGCAGTTTGTCAGCCCGTTTCCGCTCCAGGTGCAGCTGCCGCTTGAGATCCTTGAGCTGTGGGGAGACAGGGCAAAGTTAAGGGCCCAAGGCCTCGGGAACCCACAGGGAAGGGAAGGAGTGTAGGCCAGGAGGGGGCTGTTCTTGGATACCTTCCCATCCTTACCCCAGCACTGCCCTTCTTCTCCAGGATCCGCTGCCCATCCACTGTGTCCTTTACCTCCTGTGGGACACAAAGGACATGTGTGGCAGGTGCCAGAATGACTGCCTGCAGAGTACCCCCTCCTTGTCCCATGCTGCATGCTGAGACCTAGCGATATGCTGGGGGCTACTGAGGGACCACTCACCTGCTTCAGGCTGGTGATGGTCTTCAGATGGTCATCTCGCTCCTCCTGGGCTTGCTGGAGCTGATCCCGCACACTCTTTAGCTCCTCCTCCTTGCCCTGCCAAGCATAGAGCAGCTCAGGCCACAACTTGGGAACCCTCTGTCCTCCCATGAGGGCCCACTGGTACCCAAAGAGAGGAACACTGTCACAGGAGAGGCACCTTCAGCTCAGCAGCATGCTGTTCCCGGCATTGCTTAAGGGTTTCCTCTTGTTCCTGCTGTTGCTGCTGCAAGGATTCCTATGAGACATGTCCCAGGGTTGGCCACGGCCCCCCAGAAGACATCATGCCCAATAAAGGGTGTGAGGGACTATAGCAGGGCCCTTTGGGTACACAGAAAAGAACTTGCAGGAAACACTACATGCTCTTAGGCAGAAATATGCAGAAAAGTCACTTGCAAACTTACACCATTCACATGGGAGATCTAGATTTATAATTACATTTTCACTTATTTAACAAAACATAACACTACATGCCAATGGGTTTTCCAGAAAATGGTGATATTCTCTCTCTCTCTCTCTTTTTTTTTTTTTTTTGGTTTTTTGAGACAGGGTCTTGCTATGTAGTCCAGGCTGGCCTTGAACTCTCAGTGATCCTCCTACCTCAGCCTCCCAAATGCTGGGATTACAGGAATGCGCCACCACACCTGGCTTGAAAATGGTAATATCCTGTTCAAATAAAATCAGTGTATCACAACAACTTACTGACAGAAGTACAGTTCTAGGAGGCAGGGGTGCCTTTTCAAACCTGCACAAAGGCAGAGGGCCCTGCATACCTGATGTTCTGCACTATCAGCTGGCTATCTCCTAGTCTCTTCCAGAGGGCTGCTCAAGTCCAAGACATCTCAGAAAGTTCCAGGCCCGACTACCTCTACTTCCATGGTTTGACATGGCATGGATGCCACATAAGCAGCTCTGCACCTCACCAGGCACCTCACCTCAGCTTCCTTCAAGCGACGTTCAAACCAGCCCTTGGCTCCATCCATGGAATGCACCTGAGCTTGAAGTTCTTCTACTGTCTGCTGGAGATTTTCCAGCTCCCGTGTCCGGGCCTGGAGGGGACATACAACCATAGGCCAGGCAGGCTGAGGAGTGGGTACCTCATACATGCCATTCATTGGCCCACTGGCCCATCTGCAAAGCTGTGGTCCCCAGGTTAAGGAGAAGAAAGGGATTTGCCATCTACCCACCCACCTTCTCTTCCCGGATCTGCCCACGGAGCTCCTCCTCCTGTCGTTTCTTGTCCTCATGCAGTTCTCGGAGCTCACGCTCATAGCGGGCACGCACCCCTAGCACCTCCTTCTCATGCCGGAGTCGGACTGTGCCCAGCTCTTCCTTGTGCTGAGACTTCTCCTGCAGTGTTTCCATTGCTAGCTCATCTAGCATGGCCTTCCGCTTCTCAGCACTCTGGGGGCCAGGAGGGTAGTAGTCAACCTCCTCCCTAACACCAGAAAGGCCCACCACACTGTCCTCATGCCCAAGGAACTAGCCAGACTCCACTCTCTCCCTGCCCCATGGAACTGGTCACTTTCCTCCCCTTCCCATTCCCATACCCTATCACCCGCCCTGAGCCCACTGGACTGGGCCAGTCCCCCTTCCCTCCCCATGGCCTTACCTTACGAGCCTCCTGGAGTTCCTGGGTCAACTGCTCCTTCTCCTGACCTATTTCCTGAAGTTGTTCCAGCAACCGACTATTGGCTCGTAGTGACTCCTAATGCCAGAACGATGGGGATGAGTTTGATAAAGAACCCCAGTAAATGAGAACACTTCTGGTAGACCACTTCCTTTCCCCTGGCAATGTATTATGATCTCAATCTCTGGATGGGAATGGCAGAGACTGTTAGTTGCTTCCCAGTATTCATTATTCCCTATTTCCTTACCAACAGAATTTTTTTTTTTGAGACAGGGTCTCAATATGTAGTTCAGGCTGGCCTTGAACTCATGGCAATCCTCCTGCCTCAGCCTCCCGATTACAGGCATGAGCCATCACACCCATCTTACCAATAGAATTTATTTCTTTATATCTGTTTTTTGTTTTTTGGGTTTTTTTTTTTTTGGTACTGGGGATCGAACTCGGGTCCTTATGCTTGCGAGGCAGACCAATAGAATTTGTAGTTGGGCTTCCTCCTTAAGTGTGGCTGTGTGATTAATTTCTGTATAGGGAATTGGTGGCATAACTTAGCTTATGCTCTTAAAGGAAAGGGGCATGCTTCTCCCTGACCCCTTTTTTTGTTCCTTCTAGATGGAATACAAAAGTGATGGTACAGCAGCTTGAGCAACCATCCCAGATACCAAGATATAAGTCTTAGGTTGAAAGTGGCTGAACAGTAATGGAGAGAGAACCTGGGTCACTGATTATTAGATAATCATCATTCTATCCCTGAGCAATATACCTGGAGTTTTACATGAAAGAGAACTAAATCTCTAGCTTACTTAGTCTACTGTTACTTTGCTTTTTACAGGTTGAGCATCCCTGATCTGAAAATCTGCAATCCGAAGCTTGTAACTTTGTGCACCCACATAATGCTACAGTGGAAAATTCCACACTTGACTTACTGTGATAGTTCATAGTCAAAATACAGGTACATTTAGGGAAGTTGAGGCAGGAAGATCACAAGTTAGAGCTCAACTTGAGCAACTTAGTGAGACTCTGTCTCAAAATTCAAAAGGCAGCAAGGCACTACGGATTAGCTTAATGTGAAGGCTCTGGTACTGTAAAAAATTCCTAGTACTGGGCCAGGGATTTAGCTCAGTGGTTCTGACACCTGTCTCCCAAGTGCAAGGTCCTGAGTTCGATCTCTAATACCAAAAAAATTCCTAGTACTGCAAAAAATATACATAAAATATCCTCAGGCTGTGTGTGTATATGAAACAAAGAATTTCATGTTTAGACTTTGGTCTTACCCAAGACATCTCATTAAGTATATGCAAATATTCAAAAATCTTAAAAAATCTGAAACACTTCTGGTCCCAAGCATTTTGGATAAAGGATACTCAACCAGTATATGGAATATCAATGGTTATTCTAACTGAAGAGGTTCGGTCTCAGAGAAGTGAAATGACTTCTCCCAGGATATATATGTACTAATAAGAATTAGGGGCCAGACTGGCATCTAGGTCCTCCTAACTCTAGTCTTCCCACTGAACAACATAGGGACACCACTGAGCCAGTACTAGGAAACCTGTGAGACAGGGCAGGGTCAGAGGTATCACCTGGAGCTGGGAGTTGAGGTCATCTTTCTGTCCCATAAGATCTTCGTACTCAGCCTGCCGTTGCTGTAACTCAGCTGTCAGCCCAGTGGTCTGTTCCCGGAGTACATTCAGTTCTTGTGTCTTTGCTGTTTGGATCTGCAGAAGGCGATGGTGATGGAAAATGGAATGTAAAGGGCCCCAGGGCCCAGGCAACAGGGCATACGACTCCCAGTTCCCGGGAGACAGGTGTGAAGAAAGGTAGGAAGACAGAAAAAATAGTGAGGGAAATGAATAAATGTGGTATATTCGTGCAACACAATTCTACACAGTGACAAAAGAGCAGAGCCATGCTATATGTGGATAAACTTCACAGATACAATGGTATCAAAAAGAAGCCAGGGACAGAGAGCGTTATATGAAGTTTAAGAACAAGCAAAATAAATCTATGTTGGGCCAGGGATTTAGCTCAGTGGTTCTGCAGACTGCCTCCCAAGCTCAAGGACCAGAGTTCAATCCCTGGTACCAAAAAAAACAAAAAAAACAAAACAAAACAAAAACTATGTTGTTAAAGGTCAGAATAACGGTGACTTCTGGGAAGTACTGGCTGGAAGGGGTAAGGGGATCTTTTGGGGTAATGAAAATGCTGTATATCTTGATCTGGGAGTTAGCTACATAGAAATAGAGATAGGGGGCCACGGATTTAGCTCAATGGTTCCGGCACCTGCCTGGAAAGCACAAGGTCCAGAGTTCGATCCCTGGTACCAAAAAAAAAAAAGATTACACATGCACTGGGCATGGTGGCACATGCCTATAATCCCAGCATGCAGGAGGCTGAGGCAGGAGGATCACCCAGAGTTTGAGGGCAGCCTGGGGAACATTGTGAGTTCAGGGCCAGCGTGAACTACAAAGGGAGACCCTGCCTCAAAAAACCAAAAACCAGGGCCGGGGATTTAGCTCAGTGGTTCCACCGCCTGTCTTGCAAGCGCAAGGACCCGAGTTCGATCTCCAGTACCAAAAAACCCCCAAAAAAACAAAAAACAAAAAAACAAAAAAACAAACCCAAAACAAAACATAACAACAACAAAAGATTACACATGCACTTTACTGGAGAGAAACTAGAATGCTAAAGAAGCAGGGATGAATAGCCAGAAAGAAGGCAGCTGGAAGCCAAGGAAGAAAAACAAAAACAGAGGCCAAAGAACAGCATGGAGTCCAGGTTACCCTGTCCAGGTGTGGACCACAAAGAGGGAGACAACGGAATGAGGAGGGTCAGCAAGGGCTCCCAGGTGTCCTGTACCTGCTCCAGGGCAGCCAGGCTAGTCCTCAAGGCATTATTCTCAGCCAACAGCCCTTCCACTTGTTCCTGCGCATCTGCACTCTGGATAGACACCTGGCCCCACCCCCACAACAGGTGAGAGTGGGTCCAGTACAGGGGGACAGGACCTACTCACAGCCAAGAAAGAAAAGAGACAGACACACAGAACAGGACTAGGAGAAGTAAGACCCCTGAGAACTTGCCGAGTAGTACCCATGCAGGTGGTCCCCAACCTCAACCTCAGCTTCCTGAGACCAGCCAGTACAATATACCTGATCCTGTAGGGCCCGCAAAGCTGCTGCATGCTCCAGGCGCTCCCCCTGCCGCTGATCTCTTAGCTCTGCCAAACTCTGTAAGGACCAGGAAGTCAAGAGAGTTCATTTGAGACCTCAGCCTCCCCTGGAGTGCACAGAACCTTACAGACTCCCTCTCTGACCACTTCAACAATATGTCCACAGCACCTGTGAGTCTTTGACTAGCCATCAGAGACCTCAGGTACACCCAGACTCTAAGTCCTTACCCACAGGAGTCTCAGACACATTTACCCCTCTGTCCCAGTCTCTAAGCATCTCAGACATACCTAAGCTCCTCGGAGGCTCAAACTCCCTTATCCAACACCCAAAAAAGGACTTACACTTACCCAGATTACAGCTTGAGAGCCCTAGGATTCTTAGACATACCCAGTCCCCAGAGACCTCAGATGTGGTCAGCACCCAGGTAGTATTACAGCTTTACCCAGACTCAACCTCAACCACCAGGGGTTGCAAGCTCTACCCCCATGTCCTGAGCTCCCAAGAGTCTTAGATCCACACAAACTCTTAGTCTAGACCCTAGCAGTCTCAAAGTCATACAACTTACTAGTTTCCAGCTCCTAGATAAAGTTTCAGAATAAAACGCCCCACTTATCATTCGGTTCCTCATCACTGGGGCTCCTCAGGCCCAGCTCACCACCAGCTAGCTCATAGAGGTTTCAGTTTTATCCAGACTCAGCCCTGAGAGCTGATAGTCACCCTAATTCCTAGTCTCAGTACCCAGTGGAAGTTTCAGATTGATACAAACTTGAAACTTGTATCAATCTCCCAAATTCTCAGCCACAGGATGTCTGACTCATACAGATTTCTATCCCAACTCTTAGAGCCCTTAGAGCTTCTTAACTTCCATTTTCCTAGATTCTGGAGGGTCTAGACCCATCCAGTCCCTATATTTCCACCACAGGAAATCTCAAACTCTCCAGTCAGCCTCCATGGACCTCAGATCTCCTCAGACTTCCAGCCCCATCCCTATCCTGGGGATCTTGGGACCCAGCCCAAGCTCACTTGATTGGCAGCCTCAAGTTCCTGCTGTAGCTTCTGGGTGCAAGCCAATTGGGCTTTGAGTTCTGCTTCCTTCCGCTGTTGCAACTCCTCGATCTTGTTCCTGGGAGTGACAGGGACAGGGTGCACAGGGCATGTTTCAGTCTCAGTCATAGAGGCTCAGTCCCTGTAGTCTTCAGGTAATTCTGCTGAGCACAGTCCCATGTGTCCACTAGTCCCTTCAACGCAGGCAGTTACCTGCTGTCATTAAATAGTGCCTCCTTTTCTGACTGCAGATGGCAAAAACTGGACATGGAAAGACAGACATAGATGAATCAGATCCACAGGTCCATCTTCTTCTAAGCCCCCAAACCCCCTAGAAAAAAGAAATGTACCTTTCTTGTTTCTTTTTGAGTTTCTCAGAGAGCTGGAAGGGTAAGGAAGGAAGGGGTCCAGACAAATATTAACAATGATCATAGTACTAATAAAGATAAAAATAAACTTTATATTCACAAATATTTCTCACTGAGTCTTCCCTGGAAGTCAAGATTTACATATGTTATCATGTGGAATCTTCAAAATGGCCCTGAAAAGTAAGTACTACCAGTTTTACAAAGGAGAAACTGAATCTCAGAAGGGCAGAGAAATTTGGTTACCCAACTGACCAGCAGCAATAATATTATCTCTACTTAGATTCCAAAGGTGAGTCATTTGTACCCCCCAAAACAGTGGCTAATGGCCACTTCATAGAATGGCTAGGCTGGAAGGCCTAGATGGCAGGATTCTGACTGCCTGTCCCATCACTGAGCCTCCAAGTTCTAAGATAAGAGCCAGGAGTCTGTAAATGCTTGCTTGCATGAATGAATGAGCTAAGTTGGGAGGAGATGGAAGGGCTGGGGTCTGCCATATACAAGGTAAAGTGGAACTGTATTAGCCTTTTCCATATTGAAAGCAATTCTGAGATGTAAGTGTGACTCTCTCCACTTCATACATGATGAAACTGAGTCCCTGAGGAGGCACAACACCCCTCTGTTCTGTCAAGAAAAAAACAAGCACCTTAGCAAGTTCCTCCTGCAGCCTCGACGTTTCAGCCTGCTTTGAGCTCTGCAGGGGAAGATGATGCATGGGCCTGTTGTTAGCAAGGACCCGCCTCCCTCATCCCTTTCTTCAGCCCACAAGATGGTGATGTCACAGACATCTTCATGGGACCACAGGCAGAGCCAGGGCATCTGCCTGGCTCCCAGCATCCCAGCCTCAATAGACCCAAGTTTACCTCCAAGCCTTGCAGCTGCTCCCAGAGCAATCTCTTTTCCTCTTTCTCCATTTCCCATTTCAGCTCTACCTCTGCCAATGGCATGGGGGTATGGACAGTGGGGTCCAGGCTCCCTGCAGGGTCCCCTTGGCCTTCACTGACAATTGAGAACTTCACAGCCTCTTTTCCATAGCGCTCCTGCAGGGCTGGTGAATAGAACAAGCAAGTAAGGTAGATGAGGTAGTTGCTGAAGTTCCCAGCTATGCCTCAGAGGAGGAACTAGCCTTCAACCTGCCAGGTCTCCTGTCCCAAATCCTACCCATGCCTTTCACAAATCTTTTAAACCTTATCAACCTCTGAGATCTTGTCTACCATGTTCTATCTCCTACTTACAGCTGAATCCCTCCTAAATGGCCTCCCAACTCCCACCCACATTCTACCAAGTGTTCCACTCAGTAACAGAACCAGCAACCACCATTAAAAAAGCCCCAGCTGCTCATAAAGGTCCATACATCAGGGCCTTTCCACACTCTACCAAGCTGTCTCTCAGCTTTCATCCCAGCCCCATTCTGGGCTCAGAATCTTCCCACCACTCCTTCATTCACTTTCTCCATTTAGAGGATATGTCCTTTACAACAATCATGCCACTGCTCTCTATTATGTGTTGGGCACCAGCCCATGAACTGCAAAATGATACACTTCTTTTTTCTACTACCATCTTTCAGGTGGCATGGGCCGGGGATTTAGCTCAGTGGTTTCGCCGCCTGCTGCGCAAGCGCAAGGACCCGAGTTCGATCTCCGGTACCAAAACAAACAAACAAACAAAATCTTTCAGGTGGCAGACATTGCTCTATACATTATACATGGGAGTACAGGTTGGCTCAGAGAGAGGAAATGGTTTCTCCAAGGCCACTTACTGGTTCATGGCAAGGCCAAGCCTCACTCTGAAGCCCTTCTCCTTCTCCTGAAAGGACAACAAACAACCTTCCATCCTCTACTCAAGCCCTGAAATCCCATGCACCTGCCACATTCTTCTGTAAGGCTGTGTTCTCTGCTTGCAGTCTCAATAGCTCCCCATTCACATGGGGGCCAGCTTGGACGGCCCCTGCTCCAGTAGCTCCTTCCTTCAGTTGCTGATTCTCCTGCTCCAGCTGCTCAATCTGGTTGCAGAGCTAAGCAGAGAGAGGTAGCAGAGAAGCAGTGAATCAGAACAATACTTGCTGAAATATTCATAGCACTTGGCCATGCCATTTACAATTCATTTAATTACCATAAGGACCCTATAACATAGGTGTTCTCACACTTTACAGATAAGGACACTGAGGCACAGAGATGCTAAACAACTTCAAATTCATAAATCTCTTAAGTGGCAGAGTTCAAAAGGATGAAAACAATTTTCGCCCTGCCTGCTCCAGACCTCTCAGATGCAATCCCAGACCTGACGACTCAGGAAGTTGTCAGCACCATGGAGAATCCTACTGTCCTACAGTCTGTGGGCAGCTCCTTCTCAGCACAGGTGCCACAGACAACTTTTAAGACATTTTCAGGCCCAGCACTGCCTATAATTACTGCTTTGCCCGCCCTTGGTCTTGTAATGCAAATAAAACTATGCCAGCCCCCTGCTTACCTCCTGCTCAAATATAGTTCACACAGCAGTCCTAAAATAATCTCTTGTCCCAATTTTCAGATGAGAATACTGAGGTCCACGGAGAATTTTTATTGCCTGGGATATTTTCTACTCAAACATTATTTCTAGGGCCAGGGATTTGGCTCAGTGGAGCCTGCACCTGCCTCACAAGCTCAAGATCCTGAGTTCAATCCCCGGTACCAAAAAATAAAAAAAAATTATTTCTAATCTGGGAAGGTGGGGACACCTGTAATCCCAGCATTTGGGAGGTTGAGGCAGGGGAGTCATCATGAATTTGAGGCCAGCCTGGGATACATAGTGAGTTCAAGGTCAGTCAGAACTACAGAGCAAGAGCCTGTCTCAAAAAACTAACCAACCAACCAACCAACATTATTTCTTCCATCCAGTTCTTCACATGACTGGCATCTTCTTTGCATCTTTTAGTGCTCTGCTCAGATGTCATATTTAGTTTTTTGGAGCCAGGGTCTCACTATGTAGTTCAGGCTGAACTCACTAGGTAGCCCAAGCTGGCCTCAAACTCCTTGCAGTCTTGCTTCAGTCTTCTAAGTGCTAGGATTATAGGTGTATAGGAATCCCCAGTTGATGTAACCTTTAAAGCAATATCCTTGTGCTGAGGTGTAGCTCAGAGGTAGAGTGCTTGCCTAGCATGTGAAAAGCTCTGGGTTCCAGCACAACCAAAAAAAAAAAGTAGCATTCCTCAATATATAAATTTTAGTATTTATAACAGCATTATGTTCTTATATTTCTTACCAAGCATTAATCACAACTTTTATTTTATCATGGAGAGTCACAAGCACAAATTCTGAAACAGGGTGCCTGGATGTGAATTTCTACTGTGCCATTTACTAGCCAGATGACCTTGGGAAAATCTGCTTAAATCTCCCTAGGACTTAGTTTTCTTCATCTGTTACACAGGAATGCTAAAAATGTAACACAGACTTGTTGCAAAGATTAAATGAATAATGTAAAGCACTTCAAACAGGAATTGGTATAGGAAATGCCACATAAACGTTCATTGTCACTACTATTATTTGCTGCTTGGGCCAGGGATTTAGCTCAGTGGTTCTGCCACTTGCCTCACAAGCGCAAAGACCCAAGTTCAATCCCCGGTACCAAAAAAAAAAAAAAAAATCCTAGATTTCTATTATTTGCTGCTTTGAGACAAGGTTTCACTAAGTTCCCCAGGCTGTTCTTGATCTCATGAGTTTCCCACCTCAGCCTCCCAGGCAGCTGAGATTACAAGCATGCACCACAGGCCTGGTTTTTATTATTTGTTTACTATATTATATCCTTCTCTCCATCCCACCTGTAGAATATAAGTTACCTGAGACTGGAGACTATTCTGTGCTGCTCGCAACTGTTTTTCTAGAACACAGAGCACAGAGCAGATGCTCAGCAACTATTTGCTGAAGGAGCAATTGAGCTGAAATATCTTGGGAAAAAGGAGTGGAAGCAGGCTTTTACCCCAGGTCTCCCTGTAAGTACTTCCATTGTTTGGGATGAATAAGAACAGGATTATGTAGTTTCTATCTCTGTCAATTGCCTGGCCCAGGGTGAGACAGGGAAACATGAGCTGGCTTTATCAAAGAATGCCTTCCCTGCCTCACCCAAGCAAAAAACATGACACCAAGGAGGCTGGAGGCAAGAAGCAGTGAGAAGGGAGGCACTGAGGCCAATGGTGTTGTGAGCACCAGGACTCTGAACTGGGAATGTGGGGTGAGGAAGCCCACTAGAAGGAATTGTTTAAAGGATTTGTAAGGCTATGGTTCAGAAAACCTTTGTGGACTGGATCAACAGAGAAAACTAGAACTGAGAAGACCACAAATGAGACTGTGAAAATTAAGCAGGTGTGAGGGTGTGGCAGGCTGAGGCAGGCCAGGACCAAAGGATAGATTTTTCTGTTGTTGTTGTGGATGGTTATCAAACACAGGGCCTTGCATATGCTAAGCAGGTGCTCTACCACTGAGCTACACCCCCAGCCCTTTCTGAACTTTTTTTTTTTAGGGGGGGGCGTTGAGACAGGGTCTTGTTTTTATAGTTCAGGCTGGCCTTGAAATCACTATGTAGTCAAGGCTGGCCTCGAACTTGTGGTGATCTTCCTGCCTAAGTCTCCTAAGTGCTGGAATTACAGGCATATGCCACTATGCCAGCATCTTTCTGAACTTTTAAAAAATTTGATAGCCATGGGGCCGGGGATTTAGCTCAGTGGCTCTGCTGCCTGCCTCACAGCGCAAGGTCCCAAGTTCGATCCCCAGTACCAAAAGAAAAAAAATTTGATAGCCAGGGGCTATGGATGTAACTCACTGGTAGACCACATGCCTAATATGTACAAGGCCCTGGGTTTAATCCCAAACACTGAAAAAAAATGTCAAAAAATATTTTAGCGGGAAAAGTTGGATGTAGTGGTGCATTCCTTCTTAGGAAATTAAAATGGGAAGCTCATTTGAGCACATTAGTTTGATACCAGCCTGAGTAATACAGCAAGACACCAGATCAAAAAAGAAATAAATATTTTATACAGAAAATTAAGCCAGGTGTGGTGGTGCACATCTATAATCCCAGCACTTCAGAGGCTGAAGCAGGAGGATTGAGCTACATAGTGAGACCCTGTCTCAAAAAACCCCCAAAAAAAAGAAAAAAAAGGAAAGAAAATTAGCAAAAGGAAAATATCAGTAGCTAATACTTCCATACTTAATACTACATGCAAGGCTCTGATATAAGTGACTATTTACCCATCTAATCCTCATAAAAGCTTGTGAAGCAGGTGGTGTCATTATTATCACTTCCATTTTATGATTTTTTTTTTGGTACTGGGGATCAAACTCAGGACCTTGTGCTTGTGTGGCAGGCGCGGTGCCATTGAGCTAAATCCCAGGCCCTATAATTTTTCTTTTGAAACAGGATCTCACTATATAGTTCAGGCTGACTTTGAACTCACTATGTAGCCTAGGCTTGCCTCGAACTCATGGCAGTCCTTCTGCCTCAGCCTCCTGAATGCTGGGATTACAGGTGTGCACCACCACAGCTGGCTATCATTTCTATTTTAGACATTTGGGAACCAAGAAACAGGCAAGTTAAGTGACTTGCTCAAGGTTACAGTAAGTAAAAGGTACAGCCAAGATTTTAATCTAGACCTTCTGGCTCCTGAGTCCCTGCTCAGAACTACTGCTTGCTAAACTGCCTCTCCTGGTATTGTACCTGCTTAAAGATTGTCTTACTGTGTTTTTTCTTCCTCCTCCTCCTCCTTCTTCTTTTTTTTTTTGTGTGTGTACCAGGGATTGAACTCAGGGCCTTGCACTTGTGAGGCAGGTGGCAGCACCACTGAGCTAAATGCCCAGCCCTCTTACTGCTTTTTTTACATTTGATCTTAGCCAAAAGGCCGAGAAGCGATCTTACTGCTTTTTTTAAAAGGTCTTATGTATTATATTCTTAGGCAGAGCCTTTGAAATGCCATTTCTGCAGCCAGAGGATTTTTGTTTTCCTTAAAACACTAAAAACTTAGAAATTTATTAACCATGGATACAGAAAATAGATAAAAGAACAAAAAGATGTTTCTAACTGTTCAATAGGTTTAGAAAGAGCCAGAACACTAAAATCAGGGAGGAGATAGAATTAGCCAATTCAGGATGAATTATCTGGAAGAAGTAGAACCCTAGGTTCATGTAAAATGAAAGGAAGAAAGAGAAAAGGGAAGCAGCTTAAACATTTTTCCATCCCATATTAAATGTAAGTACTTTCCCTAAAACCCCCCAAGGCCTTGGGACTTCATAGCACCAGCCCCAAATTATACATATGAAAATTTGAAACTCTAAAGAAAAGGAATGCTCTGGCCAGGAACCAGTCAACCTCAAGGCTTAAAATCTTCTAATCCCACCACAGTGAATGGCCCCATCTGTCAAATCACTGTCCCCTAGCAGCAGTCCAGCACATGTTTCAGCACCACGGACAGTAGCACAGAGCCAGACCCTGTCCGATCATCCTCTCTGCTGTAGTCAACTTCAGCCTAGATCAGTGATGGCCAGCCTTTTAGAGCTTTCAATGATATAAACAGCCCGCTGCAGCACATGTCCCATAGGTATTCCCCTAATCCCCCAGTTAGACCCAACCTCACACACATGAAAGCAGCATCCCCCCATTCCCACTCCTCCTTCATCTATCCCAGGCACCAGCACCTTGCTGAATTCGGCCATAAGTGTGCTGTTCTGCAAACGGAAGTCTTCTTCCTGGCTGTGCAGCTTTGCCTGAAGCATCTCATTTTCACTCAGCAGTACCTCAACTTCCTATAGTGGCAGACATGGGTTAGGACTCCAACACAAGCAGAAAAGATGGGGAGGTAGGACAAAGAGAGGGAGAAAATGACACAGGGAGGAGAGAGCACAGGGTACAGAGAATAAAGCACACAGGGAGAGAAAACACACCAGAAGGAATAAAATGAGACAGAGAGGGGAAGGCAGAAGCAAGGGGAAGTAGAGAGAAAGTGTAGAGGGAGACATAGAGAGGAGGGGGTAGGAGGGGAAAGATGAGAAGATAATCACAGGCGAGAAGAGAAGTAGAGAAAGATGGAGAATGGGAGCAAGATGGGGAAGAAGAGAGGGAACAGGAGGGAAGAAGAAAAAACACACAGGAACACAAGAACAGAGAAAAATCAACAAGGAAAGAATAGAACAGATAGAAGAGGAGGGAAAGAAATGAGTTAGGAAGAGCAAGAGGAATAGGGGAGAGAGAAACAAGGAATTGGAGAATGAAAGAAACAAAACACAGAAAACAAAAATGATGACAGAGATAGGAACAGGTTGGGGAGAGACAAAGAGAAGATTAGGGATAGAAGTCAAAAAAACCAGGAAGCCCGCGGTGCACCCGAGCCAAGCCTGGCAACCCACGGGAAAATGAGCCAGTGGAAGCCAGGGTGCAAAGGCCTGTGGGCTCTGGGACCCTTCAAAAATCAAAGCAGCCAGGCATAGTGGCACATGCTGGTCATCCCAGCATTAGGGAGGCTGAGACAGGAGGATCTCGGTGAGTTCAAGGCCAGCATGGGCTACATATGAGACCCTGTCTCAAAAACAAAACAAAAACAAAAAAGGACAAAGCAAAAGCGGGAATCCGTCCCCCCTGCATTACATGGAACCTCAGGCCACCTGGGCCCACACACACACAAACACACACACACACACCCCTCTGTGACACCAAAGTCTCCCCCATGCTGACTACAATCTCTGGGCGGACCTGAGTTCCCATCCCAGTGGCTGTGTCTGAGGGGAACTCTAAGCTCCTAAGAGCTCCATGAATGAGAAGGGTTTAGACTCTTCGGTGTTGGTAAAATTAAATCTCCGGTCATGTCAAGTGCTGAAAACACAGTAAGCCTCCTGGCCAGAGATTTAGCTTAGTGGTTCTGCCACCTGCCTCACAAGCACAAGATCCTGAGTTTGAGTCCCAGTATCAAAAAAAATTTTTGAAAATTTGGAGGGCCAGGGATATAGCTTAGTGGTTCCGCCACCTGCCTTGCAAGCACAAGGTCTCAAGTTCGATCCCCGGTAACAACAACAAAAAAAGAACAGGAAGACAGAGACTCAGAGAAGGATAAAGAGAGATAAAGGGAGAAAGATACACAGAGAGGCAAAAGTATGAGACAAACACAAGAAGACAAAGACACAGACAGAAACACATGGCAGTGAGGAAGTCATGGATGCAAGGGCACACACAGAGAAAGAAAGGCCAATACAAGGAGACCCCACCATAGAAACATCCCCACTAAGACATTTACATACCATAGGCCCCCTTACCTGAGCTTTCTTGCTCTTGCTCAGTGCCTAAAGGGAGGGGTGGGAAAAGAGCTAAAGTAAACAGAGATGGACTCTCAAAGTAGGGTATGGAGACAATTGTGGTAATTGCTAAGGAAAGACAATGATGACAAAAGTGCTACTGAAGCAAATGCAACTTCAGTACTTCCATGACAATTTGGAGCACAGGAATGATGGAATGAGTGAGTGAATGAGAATCCTGCCTCAACTTCACAGCACACAGAAATTATCCTTTCCTCTACTCTCTGAGGCTTCAGGGAGGTGGTCTTAGTGTTTAACCCTTTATAGGCTGAATCTCTAAACCCCTGAAATTGTGGATTCATTGCTACATCTATCCAAACACAACTAATCCCATGCAACATGGAAACTGCTGCTCACTTGCTAGGCAGCCAAGGACATAGCCAGGTTTGTGGAATCAACAACTTCACAAACAGAAGCCCTGTTTCCTGACTGCCAGATTTTCTGCATTCTGTATTCCTTCATCCAACAAATATCTATCTAGCAGATACCACACTGTGATACATATGGGAACAGGATAGTGAAGATAAGAGACAAATAAGGACCTTGAATGTCTCAAGGGGCCATAATAGATTATATTCTATCTAATTTTTGGAGGAACTGAGACGATTTAGTCTCATTTCAGTAACAGGACCAGAAAAGGGATGGAAGGTTGAAGCACAAGGAAGGAATGTGATTTGAGGATGAGAGGCAGAGGTAAGTCAGTTTACTGATAGATTTGACTATTTAATTAAAAGTCAGTATATGAAAATTAAAAATGAGAAAAAAAGGGGGGGGAAAGTCAGTATATGAGAATGAGTAACTAAAATTAGAATGAATTAAGAGTAAATTAAAATTAACAGTTGCTGAGCATGCTGGCACAGGCCTGTGATCCCAGCACTAGGGAGGCTGAAGCAGGAGGATTGCCAGGAGTTTGAGGCTACCCTGGGCTATATGGTGAGTTTCAAGGCCAGCCTGAACTACATAGCGAGACCCTGTCTCAAAAATATAAAATAAAATAAAGTAAGCAGAATTAGGTAAAATTAACAAAATAAGAGACTTCCATAAGAATTCTTTTTTTTTCCCCCCGAGACAGGGTATCACTATGTAGTTCATGCTGGCCTTGAACTCGCTTTGATCCTCCTCCTGAGTGCTAGAATTACAGCTGTGCACCATCACACCTGGCCAAGAACTCTTTAAATGATTCCATTAAAACAGCACATAACATTAAGTCTGGTCACTGTAGGTGCTCACTGAGTAATAAATGAGTCAGACGAGTAGGGGGGATCAAGGAGCAGATGGATGGGTGAGTGGAGGGAAGTACCTTCTGAGCTTTACTGAACTCCTTATCCAGGTAGGCGACCTTCTGTCGAAGACTGGCAAGTTCTAGTACGGGGAAAGCAGGGAATCTCAGCCTCAGGCAGTGGCAAGGAACTGAAGGGTCTTCCTGCCAAGTCTCTGAAGTAAAACCTTGGCCTCTGTCCCACAAACCCACTCCCATATAATGAGACCCCCTTGGCTCACCAACACCACTCTTGCGTAGTTCATCTGAAAGCTGGTAGTTGTTCGTCCGGAGTTCCAGGAGCTGAGCCTTTGGGGGAAGCAGAGAAGGGAAGAGAATTGGTCAGGTAAGCACTCCTATGCTCAACCATGAGGGTAGCATGTCTCTAAGCCCTATGGACTAGATGGCCATCCTCCATGTGTCTTCTCAGGCACTCCTTATCATCTGTGCATACTACATCCTAAATGAGCTGCCAGGACCCAAGCCCCTGGCCCACCTTCTCCAGCTCCATTTATAACCCTGGCCAGCCTCACCACTTCATCTCCCCACTTTCCAATCTACTCTTCACTCAAGCCATCAGACCATGGCAGAGCGCTGACCCAGTTATTCACATTCATCCCATAATTCTCCTTACCCACGGAATGAAGTTCCTCCTCCTCATCCTGGCTGACCTCTTCACACACTGAACACTGTCCTAACAAGATTAGAAGCCCCGGAAGGCATGCAACAGAAGACTGCCTTCCTACCTCTTTCCCAAAGGAAGAGTGTCTGGTATTCTCCCCAACTTCCATTGCACTAGGATGCCTCTTAGAGCTCTGCTACTCTCACAATTCACAAAACATGTCTAGACACCCTTCAAGAATCAAGGGAAAGTGAAATATGGGCCATTCCAAACAGCACACTTCTCTCTACCAGCCCAGGTGAGCCCTGAGGCTAGTTTATCTTAGACCCACTCACTGTCACCTACCTCACCAGGACCTTTCTCTCCCTCTCAAAGTACTAGCCTCCACTTCTCTCCCTCGGGTGGTCTGCTCGAGGTCTTTCCCCTGTCCTCCCCAGGACCCAGTGACTGGTCTCGTTTAAGTCCTAATCCAACTGGAACACCCTTTCCTCTACCCCCTGAAATCCTTCCCCAAAAGAACCCAGTGGTTTTCTCTCACACATGACCAAGTGGAATCAATCTTTCTTACTCAAGCCCCCTCTCCACCTCTCACAAGATCTCACCAATCATGATCCAATGGAATGACCCTACACCCTTCAGGGCCTCTCAAGTGAAAGTCCTTGCATGGGCCAGCTTGATTACTCTTACTAAGCATCCCCGAATAGCATCCTCATTCAGGACCCAATGATCTCAGTTCCTCCCTTCCACCCCTGGGACTCAGCATTTCTCCCTTTCAAAGTCTCCCCACAGAGAGGAACTCTCAAGAAAGTCCTACTCATGATACAATGTTATATTTCACACAGTCTGAGAGTCCCAAGAAAGGAATCAAGTGGTCAGAGTATCTCCCAAAAGTCCAGTGATCTCCCTTCCACGCAGCTCTAAGGTATCATTTACTTCCTCTGGTCCTCCCCACAATAAGGGAGTAATGGTATCACCCATTCAGGGCCTTCTTGGCCTAATGCGATCAACCCTAATCATCCAATGGTACCGCCCCCTCTTAGGATCCCCTACCACCCGTGGCACAGGCTCTCTACCTCCCATGAACACATCCGGGGGGTCTTTCCCCAGTTCCTTGGCATAGTGCTACCTCTCATAAACATCCCACCTCCCACTGGATAATGGTATTGCCCTCTCAAAGGTTCCCCCCCCCCAACCATGACGCAAACTCCCGCTTCCTTCCTCTCCAGACAAAATGGTTTCGCCCTGTCAGGATCTCCTTCCTTTAGAGCCCAACGTTATCATCACCAACCGATGGTATACCCCCACACTCGAGCCCAAGTCTCTTCCCCTCAGGTCTGAGTAAGACATCGCCTACTCAAGGACGCTCTCCCCCGCCTACAAGGCAAACAGAATCCAACCTTCAGAACACAAATATTATATCGGAGCCCAGTAGTCTCACCACTCTGAGCTTCAGTTTCCATTCTCTAAACCAGCCCTTCAGACTCAAGGTCCACCCCAACCGCTTCTCAGAGACAGTGGTACGACCTCTCCCTATCCCACTCCCAGTTGCCTAGCGCGGTGCTCTACCCCAAGGTAAGCAGCACCTGCATCCGCTGAAACTCCTCTTCAGACAGAGCTTGCGCCATGTTCCTCCCCCCTCCCCCCCCCTCAGCTTTCTGCGCAGACGCAGCTGGTGCTTCCAGTTAGTATTAAAGTTGGACCGAACCAATGGCCAGGAATGGAGGGGGAGGAACCTAATACAAAAGTTCGGCATTTTAGAGACGGAGAGAAAAGAACAAAACTGACATGTCAGGTAAATTGTAATGTAATATTTTCCCAGGCTGTAAGTCATTTGATATGTCTTTTGAGCTTGTATAGACTACCTATTGTTGTTGGACATTATGGCATCCCCGTCTCCTGGGTGAACTCGTTGCTAGGGAAGTGTTTGCCGACAGAAAAATCACCCTTCCACGCTTCTCCTTTAATGAAAACGGTTGATTTAATAACCATAGAAATGAAAACGGAAGCTTTGTTCTGGTCTTGTTCCCGCCCTCCTCCGGGCGACCCCACAGGGGAATACCGCCTCGAGTGAAGCCTTTGACCCCGCCCCCCCTTTCAAGATTTGACAGTGATTTTTATTAACATGATCCTGTACATAATGTTAGGTAAAGGACCTAGCCACCAATAAATTTAAAATACCTGACAGGAAAAAATAACATTGAATTAGATTCACTTTTTTTTTCTTTTTTCGTGCAGGGGATCGAACTCGGGACCTTGCGCTTGCGAGGCCGGTGCTGGAACCACTGAGCTAAACCCCCGGGCCGACATTGAATTAGAAAAAACAAAAAAAAAAAGGCTGGGGCTGCTCAATGGCACTTATCACTCCAGGCCTGGGTTCAACAACCAGCAATCGCAACCACGCACACGCGCACGCGCGCGCGCACACACATACACATACATACATACACAACAAATAAATACTAAAATGCATTATGACCCTTTTGGCTCCCCGATCTGAAAGTAATAAATAGTATCTCTCTAGTTTTATTGTTTTATTTTCCATAAAAATGATATGATTTCTCTGCTGTGGGAAAATAGTTTTAGCTAGGGATCTTTTTTATTTCTTTAGTAATTTAATGAAGCTTACTGAGATACATTACTTATTTCTACATCTAAAAGCACCAATTTTAAGGGTACAACTCAGTGCGTTTTGAAAAATTCATGCAAACTTGTAATCATCATCACAATCAAAAGAACCTTTGATCATTTCCAAAAGCTTGTCTGCCCTGTCCTTCCTTCCTCCCCTGCCTCCCATCCCAGGGAAGGGCCTGACTGACTTCCTACCTCACAGATTGTATTTATATTTTGTAGAATTTCATACAAACGGGATGAGATGGTCATTCAGCATCATGCTTTTGAGATTCATCCAAGTTGTGTATCAGCATTTTTTTTCTTTTATTGATGATTAGAATACCATAGTGTGGATATATCACAATTTTGTTATCCACTCTTAGTGTAGTCTTTTTTTTCTCTCTCTCTCTTTTTTTCCGGTTTGCCATGCCAGGGATGAACCTAGAGCCTCATGAATGCTAAGCAAGTGCTCTACCAGATAAGCTATACCCCATCCCTAATAGGTTTTTTTGTTCCTTGGTTGGTTTTTGATTTTTGGTTTCTTTGAGATAGTATCTCACTATGCAGTTCAGGCTGGCCTTGAACTCAGAATGTAGCCCAGGCTGGCATCTAGGATATCCTCCTGCCTTGGCCTTCCCAATGCTAAGATTATAGGCATGTGCTACAATGCCTGGCTTTTTAGTAGGTTTGTTTGCTTTTTTTTTTTTTGGTACCAGAGATCAAACTCAGGTCCTTTTTTTAATAGTTTTAATA
Organism: Heterocephalus glaber; assembly: GCF_053883595.1. Taxonomy (NCBI): domain Eukaryota; kingdom Metazoa; phylum Chordata; class Mammalia; order Rodentia; family Bathyergidae; genus Heterocephalus; species Heterocephalus glaber. Next base: position 3,329,432 of record NW_028258339.1, on the reverse strand, counting down.
TGAGTTTCTCTTATGAGTTAGAATGAACATCTTACCATGTTTGAAGACTTTTTCAATATTTTTTGTTACATTTTACTATAATATATGTTGCATATATTTTCTCCCAGTTGGTCAGTTGGATTTCAACCTAGAAGCTAGAAAATTTATGTATGGATATTAATCCATGTATACACAACTATCTCTAATTATTTATGTATCTGTCTGTATTTAAGATAAACATAAGCCCACCATGGTGAGGCATGCCTGTAATCCCGGGATTCTGAGAGGCTAAGGAAGGAGGAGCACAAGTTCTGTTTCAATCTAGGCCACTTAGTGACTTAGTGAGACCCTGTATTTCAAAAGAACAACAACAGCTGGGGATTTAGCTCAGTGGTTCCACTGCCTGCCTCACAAGCACAAGGTCCTGAGTTTGATCCCTGGTACCAAAACAAAACAACAACAAAAAAGAACAACAACAAACAAACAAAAAACAGCAAGGAAGATAGCTCAGTGCTAAGACTCTGTGTTCAATTTCCAGCACCACAAAAAGAGAAATATAAACATGAATTCATACTGACAACCACCCATTTACTTAATTGTTCAACCTTAGTACAGCAGCAGGATAGCTGATCCACTCATATGCTCACTGAAAACAACTTTACCAAATAGAGTTAACTACTTTGTACACTTCTTTTTGTCTTTGACCTTGGAGTTCACAATCAAACCGCTATGTTCCAGAGTGACTTTGCTCAGTATGCTTCCCCCTCCACCCTCTGCAGTGAGGTTAAATCATACATGTTGTAACACACTTATCCTTTGTTGTCAATCTGCATTCTTTTCTAGAACTCCTAAAAAAATCAGATTTTTTGAAGTTGCAAGTATTAGGATGTAACTTTTTTGTGTAATAAAGCCCTATGAGTTTTGCCAAACGAATTTTTGTCAAATATATTTTTAATTTTTAAAAAATTTAAAGATTTCCTCATACAGTTTTTTTTCATATTTCTTGTTAGATTCTGCTGGAAGTATAGCTCAGCAGTAAAGTCCTTGCCTAGCATGTGGGAGGCCCTGGATTCAATCTTGACCACTCCAAAAAAATCTTGTTAGGTTCTTTCCTAAGTATATTATTTTCTTTTTTTTACAATGCTGGGGATCAAACCTGATAAGCAGGTGATCTCTCACTGAGCCACATCCCCAATCCCCTTTCCTGCTATTGTAAAAGAGGTTTTCTTTTCTTTTTTCTTTTTTTTGTACCAGGGCTTAGACTCAGGACCTTGCGCTTGCGAGGCAGGTGCAGTGTCACTGAGCTAAATCCCTGGCCCAAAAAGAGGTTTTCTTAATAATTATACTGAAAAAAAATCATTATATCTATACTTTGATTATTGTTTGTATATGTAAAGCCACTGATTTCTCTGTGTTGCATATATATTCTTCCACTTTGCTGAATATTTTTTCCTTTTTTGTTGTTGTTTTTTTGAAACAAGGTCTCCCTATGTAGTTCAAACTGGCCCTGAACTCATTATGTAGCCCAGGCTGACTTTTAACTTGCAGTGATCCTCCTGCTTCAGATTCCTGAGTGCTGGGATTACAGGTGTGCACCACCACTCTTGGCTCCTGGATACTCTCATTGTTACTTTTATAATTTCAAAAAGTATAGTGAATACCTTCATAGGTTTTGTGGGTTTTTTTGGTATTGGGGATCGAACTTAGGACCTTGTACTTGGCAGGCAGGCCCAGGGCCACTAAGCTACATCCCCAGCCCAGTTTATTATTGATTCTCTAGAATTTTCCAGATACACAATCATACTATCTGAAAAAAAGAGATGTATATTTCCTTGTTTGAGATCAGATTGCCTTTAATTGATTTCTCTTGTCTAATTATCATTTTCCGTTATCAAGAACCAGGGCCCCTTGGAAAAATGTCTGGTTCCAGGACTGGGGTGGAAGAGTACAAGATCAACTTGGAGCATCTTGTTTTACCACCAATTGAATTCGTGTGAATTTTGTTTTTCATTTTTGGTTTTGTTTTGTTTTGGTACCAGGGATCGAACTCAGGACCTTGTGCTTGTGAGGCAGGTGGCAGAACCACTGAGCTAAATCCTCGGCCCTTTGTGAATTTTTTTTGCTTTTGAGACAGGGTCTCACTATATAGTCCAGGCTGGCCTTGAACTCAGTATGTAGCCCAGGCTGGCCATGAACTCTCAACGATCCTTTCTGCCTCAGCCTCTCAACTGCTGGGATTACAGGTGTACGGCACCATGCCCAGTCTGTTTTTTAATATGATTTATTTATTTACTCAGTACTTAGAGATCGAACCCAGGGCTTTTGTACTGAACTACATGCTCAGCTCTTTTTTATTTTTTATTTTGAGATAGGGTCTCGATAAATAACTAAATTGCCCAAGCTAGTCTTGAACTTGCAGTCCTCCTGCATTAGTCTCCAAGAGTGCTGGGATTACAGGCATGTGCTACCAGCCCTGGCTATGAATGGGAATTTAAAAAAAAAAGAATCTATGAGCCCAAACTGATCTAACTAAACAAATGGAGAAGGGAAAGCCTTTCCTTACAGAGGAATTTCAACTAATTAATGTAGAAGAAATGATGGAATTAGAAATCTGTATCTGGCAAACAGCACTGTAATAATTGGTTAAGGCACACATCGTCAGTGAGTACAAAATTGGTGAAATGTGATGGGGACACTACATTCCTATGGTATCAGAGTATCACCCCACAGTCTCTCTCTATTATGATGGGAGAAAAGGTCACTTCACAATGGAGACACCTGGTGAATACCTCCTTAACCAAGTAACCATCAACATCAGGAATGTGAGGATGAACTCGTGGAGACTGAGGCAGGAGGGTCTCAAGTTTGAACCCAGCCTAGCAACTCTCAAAATAAAAAACAATAAAAGGTCTAGGGATGTGGCTCAGTGTGAAGGCCCTCAATTCAATCCCTAGTACCACAAAAGAAAAAAAAAGACAGGTGGGATCTATGAAACTTATACACAGCCTTCCTTATCCTTATGCTCTGTACTTCCCTTGTTCCAAAGGTGAAGGCATATGGCTGAAGGCAGGAGGAAACCGGGCACTCTATTTCAAGGGTCCTCTCCCAGTGGAGTCACACAGGACTCAATTCCTCCAGCAATAAGTGTCCCAATCCTTGTGAGTTGTTGTCTGCCAGGGAAGCTCATCAGAGACTCAGTGCCCAACATTGTAGCTGAGGCTGGTCAGTTGGTGACCTCTACCCAGCACATACCAGAATTCCAGACTCCCCAAAATGCAGGTGTTCAGCATAAACCTCATTGTTTCTACACACAGTGTGGTCACAGTTAGCCAGTCGATTTTTGTTTTGTTTTGTTTTGTTTTTTTCAATGCTAGGGATGGAATCCAGAGCTTGAAGTATCCTAGGTAAGTGCTCGGCCCCTGAGCTACACAGCTACTCTTTTTTTGTTGCTGGATTTTTTTGGGGGGGGGGGTTTGAGACAAGGTCTGTCTATGTAGTCCATGCCCACCTTAAACTCGCTATGTAGCCCAGGATGGCCTCAAACTCAAGAGGATCCTCCTGCCTTAGCCTCCTGTGTGCTGCAATTATAGGCTTATCCCACTACACCTGGCCACCCTAGTCATTCTTATTTAGGAAAAGTTCCTCTCCTCCTGCTCCTACTCCTCTTCCTTCTCCTCCTCCTCCTCTTTCTCCTCTTTCTCTTTTTCGGTACTAGGTATTTAATCCAGGGCTTTTGCACTAAGCTACACTTCCAGCCTATTTTTATCAATGTAGGGACCTTGAATGGGCCCTAGCCAGGTTTCCAGATGCTACTCAAGGACAAACTTTATAATCAGGTCTATCCAGGATAACAGTCTCAGTCTTTACTGTATAAAGATATACAAGAAGCCAGGGATGGTGGCTCACACCTGTAATCCCAGCACTTGGGAGGCTGAGGCAGAAGGATCACTGCAAGTTTGAGGCCATCCTAGACTACATAGTGAGTTCAAGGCAAGCCTGAACTACATAGCGAGACCCTGTCTCAAAAAAATCAAGATAGCCGGGGATTTAGCTCAGTGGTTTCATTGCCTGCTGCACAACCACAAGGACCCGAGTTCAATCCCTGGTACAAAAAAAAAATTAAGATAATAATAATAATGAACCAAAACACACACATGCACACATACACACACACACAGAAAGAACTTTTGCATCTATGTTCACTGAAGATAATTATGTAGTTTTGCCCCCTCCTCCTCCTCTTCTCCTTCTCCTTCTCCTTCTCCTCCTTCTTCTTCTTCTCAGGGTCTTGCTATGTAGTCCAGGCTGACCTTGAACTCACTATGTGGCCCAGGCTGACCTCAAACTCATGGCGATTCTCCTGCCTCAGCCTCCCAAAGTGTTGACACTACAGGTGTGTGCCACCACATCCAGCTATGTAGAGTTTTCTTGTAATGATTTTTCTCTGGGTTTGTATCAGACTAATGCTAGTTTTATAGAATGATTTGGGAAGTACCTCACCCCACCCCGTGCCCGTGCACGCTTAAATTTTCTGGAAGAGTTTCTGCAGAATTGGTATTATTTCTTCTTTAAGTACATGGTAGAATTCCCCAAGGAAGCCATCTAGGCTTGGAGTCTTCTTTGTAGGAAGGAATTTTTTGTTTTGTTTTTTGCTTTTTGTTTTTGTTTGTTTTGAGGCAAGGTCTTGCTAAATTACCCAGGCTGGTATTAAACTTGCAGTCCTCCTACCACAGCCTCCCCAGTAGCTGGGATTTCAGGCATGCACCACCGTGCTCACCCTGGAAGGTGTTTTACTATAAATTCAATTTCTTTAATATACAGCGATATAGGGGATATTCAATTTGTCTATTTCTTCCTGAGTGTCCGTTGGCATTCTACACCCTTCAAGGAATTTATATTTTCATTAAAAATTTTTTTTTGGTATCGGGGATCGAACTCAGATCCTTGCGCTTGCGAAGCAGGCAGCAGAACCACTGAGCTAAATTCCCGGCCCTGAAAATTTTTTGATACAGGGTCTCACCATGTAGTCCAGGCTGGCCTGGAATTCACTATGTAGCCCAGGCTGTCCTTGAACTTGCAGAGATCCTCCTGCCTCAGCCTCCTGAGTGCTGGGATTACAGGCATGGGCCACCTCACAAGCTGTTTGAGGAATCTATTGTCAGAATTATTGGCATAAAGTTCTTCATTACACAGTAATCCTCTTTAGAATTTTTAAATTGTGGTATAATATATATAACTAATTTACCATTTTAATCAGTTTTAAGTGTACAATTCAGGGGCATTAAGTACATTTGCAGCCCAGTGTGGTGGTGCACTCCTGTAATCCTAGCTACAAGGGAGGCTGAGACAGGAGGATAGCAAGTTTGAGCCCAGCCTGGGAAATTTAGCAAGTTAGCAAGACCCTGTCTCAAAACATTTTTCCAGGTTGTTTTTGTTTTGGAGACAGGGTCTCACTATGTAGTCTATGTAGTTCAGGCTGGCCTTGAACTCATTATGTAGCCCAGGCTGACCTCGAACACTCAGTGATCCTCCTGCCTCAGCCTCCCAAGTGATGAGATTACAAGTGTGTGCCACCATGTCCAGCTCCAGTTTTTATAAGAAAGATTTATTTAACAAATTTCACTTAGTACAATACATCTAAATGGAAATTACAACACAAACAAAGATTTAAATCAAAGCCTCAGAATTCCATACAAATCACTTGACCAAACTCCTAAAGTATTGGTATTACATCTCAAAATTGTCCCAGATCTTTAAAGAAAAAAGATTAAAATATCTTACAAGTGGGCCGGGGATTTAGCTCAGTGGTTCCGCCGCCTGCCTCGAAAGCATAAGGTCCTGAGTTTGATTCCTGATACCAAAAAAAATCTTACAAGATATTATGCCTTATAAGATATTAAACCAAAAAGACTTAACAAACATGCTAAATATTTTCACTTTGAATCATAGACATAGCTCCTATATTTGAGTTTTATAGAAAAGTATGTTTCTCACTGCAGTTCTCTATGTACTGTTATAAGAGCAACATTTAACATAAGTGAAACTGCTTTAACGTAAATATGCTTACTGCTTAGGTACACTCCTACAACATAACTAACTTCAAGAAAGCTAAAAGTTGTTTTATGTTATGGTCAATACTGAACTTTGGTCGGGGATTTAGCTCAGTGGTTCCACCACCTGCCTCACAAGTGCAGGTCCCGAGTTCGATCCCCGGTACCAAAAAAATAATAACTGAACGTTGTTATTACATCCTAGATGATATCTCAGTTTCAGAATTATTTAAGTTTTAAAACAATCTTGATTTCCACTTTACAGTAAGTATGAACCACACGCATGTAATGCAAAACTGTTAAACTTAATTTTTGTTTTCTTAAAAAGGGAGAAAGAGAGAGAAAAAAAAGAAAAGGAAGAGAGGAAAGAGGCAAAGAGAAGGAGAGTAAGAAAGGGAGGACAGGCAAGCTAGCTGACCAAGAGCAATCAGAACCAATTATATTTTCCACTTACCAATTGTACTAGATATACTAGACACCCCTCTCCCACAATGCACAGCTTTTATTTCTATAGTAGCTACTTAGTGTTCCTCCTCTACCTAAGCAAGGTTTGAATGATAGTTACTGGAGTTTTCCTGCAGAACTTGGTCATATCCACTCATACTGCTCTGACCACCACAAGCACCTTCATAACCACTGCTCAGCTGTTGGCTAGCAGGACCCCCATAAATAGACTGGTTAGATAAGCCCATCCCTCCCATCATTTGGCTACCATAAGCACCGCCACTTGCCCCTGCTGCAGAATTCAGAAAGAATGCTACAAAGCTGTGATCACAAGCCCTTGCACTTGTTCCTGTGGTAGAATTCAAGAAGAGCTCCACATATCTGTGTTGCAAATTAGCTTTATCTTTTGCCATAGTTGCCACCACATCTTCATGAGTAGCAAGGTCAATGTCTGCCTCACTGGTAACCTTGCCATCAGGTCCATTTTCAGTGTGTACTCTCATGGGGTTAGGAGGTGAGAAAAATTATAAATATCGTTCTCAGGGGCTCTGTAAGGCAACCCCCTCATATGTACACAGTGCCCGATGGTGCTCTGGAAACTAGACCCAGCATCTCCATATCTATGATAAGACATTCCTGAGAAATAGTAATTGAGGTCTCTTCCAACCTATCAGACCCAAAGCCATAGCCATCATTAGAGGCACCATAGTCATCATAGCCTCCACCATACACACCCTACCTCATCCTTTCAAACCTCTGCCAATGCTACTATATCCATACCTGATGTGCCATTCTGGATTTTGGAATCAGAGAAGAACTGCATCTGTCATCAGCCGAGCAGGACCAGGGCAGGCTCCCTGCCTTCCTGTACTCAGCATCATGGTGACTGTTGGGCTCTTGGTGGCAAGTTTGGCTCAATGCAGTTTTAATGTGGCTCTAAAAACACCAGGTAATCAACCAATAAATGGATAAAGAAGATGTGGGTTTTTCATACAATGAAGTACTGTTCTGCCATAAAGGACAATAAGTTTGAGACTTTTCTAGCTAAATGGATACACCTTGAGACCATACTCTTACGTGAGATAAATTGGATACACATGTGTAAATACCCCATTGTGTCTTTGGTGTGAGAAACCAAAAATGGAAATAAGGACCAAAATGTATAATAGATATTGGGAAATGGGAAGAAAATGTTCGAGTGAGAAGGGGATCAAGGGAGGTGGGAGGGGAAAAGGAAAGAAGGGACAAGGAAACAAAGAGAATAGAAGGAAAAAATAGAAACAAAGCTTTTGTAAATAAGGAGGGGAAGAGGGGTTGATGGGAGTGGAGAGGAATGGGAAAAAAAAGAAAAAGCAAGATATATCATGTACAGGTACAAATTCCCTATGACGAATGTGATCATTATATATCTAAAATGTACCAATAAATGTTTTTCTTCAAAAACAACAACAAAAAAGATACCAGGTAATTTTTCTTCCTTCCTCCCTCAGCCAGCTAGGGGGAGATGGTTGGTAGGCGACAACCAGAACTACTTCTGCTAATGGAAGCAATCGGTCATGTGAGCACCTACATCATGTGCGATCTCGGTCAAGTGAGCAACTCCGCAAAAGCCCTGGGCTCTATCCCTAGTAACACACACACACACACACACACACACACACACACACACACACACACGTGAGGGCGAAAACTGTCTCCCGGTGTAAAAATGGGCGACTATGGGTTAACTGTGTAACTATGCTTGCTGAGAAAGATATATTGTAACTATAGTCACTATTGTAATGCAAACTCACTAGAGCAAGGCGATCTCAGAAAGCCCTGCCAAACCTCCTGCTCCCCCCTTCATTGCCCCTCTGCTTCTGTAATTATGCTTAGATTGATGGGTGTTTCTCCATTGACTACGGTTGCTGTTTTCCCCTCCCATAGAAACATAAAGGTATAAAAATGAGAGTAAACTCCTATTTGACGCTTTCAAGGCAATTTAAATCTCTTGAAGCTGCCGGCATTAAAGCTGATTTTGCTCCTACTCAGTGTAGTCGGTGTTACACTCAGCGAGAAAGAACCAACCAGAGACCGATATTAAATCCACACAGGAGTTTATTATCGGCCAGGACCCGAGCCGAGCGTCGGACTCGAGCCCCGACTGGGGGGAGACTAACATGTTTTATACACCTTTGAGGCCAACAGTTTCTAGGCCCCACTATGGGATAGAACTAGCAAAGCAAGCGAAAGGTACAGAAGAGGAACGTCCTGCTGTTAGAACATTTGTAAAACAATAGTTGATTAATTGTTGTTTCTAAAGAGACTTTCTAAGGGGAGGAGGTTTCTAAGCTCCCTCCTTCTAAGTTCATCTAAAGGGCAGGCAGGTGGGTTGTTCAGCAGCAATATGGAGTCTGTCTTGCTAACTAGGGTCCTTCAGTCGGTGGTCTGTCTGGAGACTCCCAAGCAGTCATACTTCACATGTACATATGCAGTGTTGTGTAACCATTACTACTCTTTTCAGAACTTTGTCATCATCCCAAACAGAAACTCTACCTATTAAGCAATAACCCCCCATTCTCCCATGCCCCCACCCCTCCTAACATCTATGCGACCTTATATCTACAAATGTTCCTCTTCTAGACACTTCAGCTGAGTGGACTTATGCACTGTCTGTCCTGTGTCTGGCTTATGTCACTTAGTGTAATATTCTGATGCTTCATCCTGAGTTGGCCCTGTGTCCAGGCAGTCAGCTGGGCAATCGTAAAGGTCACCAGGTTTGGTTTTCCTCTCTCAGGGATCACTTTCCCTCATTATCTGAGATCCAATATCTTCTCTCTTTTTTGTTGTTTTGTTTTGTTATGTTTTGTTTTGTTTTTTGAGACAGATTCTCGCTATGTAGTTCAGGCTGGCTTCAAACTCACAGTGATCCTCTTGCCTCAGCCTCTCGAGTGCTGAGATTATAGGTGTGTGCCACCACGCCCAGCAGAGGTCCAATATTTAGAGATTTGTTTTTTCATCTATTTATCTAAATTTTTAATTCTTTCAGGAAGGAGGGCAAATCCAATTCCATTATTCCATTTTGGTTGGAAGTGCAAACCTATCAATTTGTATTATCAACTATTGATCACAGGATATTAAAACCTCTGATTGTGATTGTGCATTTGTCTATTTCTCCCTTTTATTAAATTTAAATTTTTATTTTTATTGGTAAATGTTTATAGTACATAATGATTACGTTCTCATGGGAAGTTGGTACATGTACATAACACATCTTAATTCTCTTTACATTCCTTTCCCCTCCTCTCCCTCGCCCTCACCTCTCTCTCTCTCTCTCTCTCTCTCTCTCTCTCTCTCTCTCTTTTGAGACAGGGTCTTGTTATGCAGTTCAGGCTGCCCCTGAACTCACTATGTACCCCAGGCTGGTGCTGAACTCATGCTGATCCTCCTGCCTCAGCCTCCCCAGTATTGGGATCACAAGTGTGATCCACTACATCTAGCTGATATTATTCCTAATGTAAACATATCTAATAATCAGGCATGTTTGTTTATCATGGGTTGTATTTATGCCACAATCAAAATATAAGGAAGCTGGGGTGGTGGCACTGAGGAAGGAGGATGGAAAGTTCAACCTCAGCCTGGGTAATTTAGTAACTTAGTGAGACTGTCTCAAAACAATAAAAATGAACAGTAGACTTGAACTAAGACACACAGTGACCAATTAAAGAAAGCCAACATTTCTGTGAAGCAAGCTTAGTTCTGCCAGGAAGGTATAGCAAGGAAATACTTAAGAGTCCTCTCTTTTTATAAACTGATGTGAATTACTATTTGGGAGGAAGCACACAACTTACTAATCCCAAGTCCAAGAATTAGTTTAGTAACACCTTCAGGATTATGTAGGCACACATGCAGAACTGTAAAAAATTTTAAATGCAGTGTGCAAAAATTAATGTCTACTTTACTAATTAAGAACATACCTTTTTAGGGCCAGGGATTTAGTTCAGTGGTGCCGCTGCCTGTCTCACAAGCACAAGGTCCCAAGTTCGATCCCCAGTAAAAAAAATAAAGGAGGAACAAGGCTTTTGCCAGTATTATGACTATAAGCAATACAGACGGTAACAATTTAGAAAAACAATTTACTTTTACAGTATTTTAAGACAACAATCACAACTAACTACATTATACTAGGACAATTACATTTTTTAGGACAATTACATTTTTTTTGGTACCAGGGATCAAACTCGGGACCTTGTGCTTGCAAGGCAGGCAGTGAAACCACTGAGCTAAATCCCCGGCCCCAATTACATTTTTTATTTTTTATTTTTTATTTTTGGTACCAGGGATCGAACTCAGGTCCTTGTGCTTGTGCAGCAGGCAGTGAAACCACTAAGCTAAATCCCTGGCCCCAGCCAATTACATTTTTTAAAATAAAAGAAAATCATATAATAGTAGTTTATGTAACCAGGATTGTAAAACAAAACTTTAAACAGATATTTATGGAAAATGAACTTTTTAAGACTTAGTTTTTTAAACACTAAATCCAACAAGACAGTAGATAATATTTTTACAGTAGAAATTATTTTTATAAATTTAAAAGCTCATTTTTACATTTTTGCTACAAATTTTACTAAGCATGGGTCAATATCCTAAGCTTTATTGGTTTAAACAGATTCTGACATTATCCCTGTGTATTACTTTTTTGTTGTTACTTTTTTGAGGCAAGGTCTCTCTATGCAGTTCAGGCTGGCCTTGAACTTGAAGCAATTCTCCTTCTTCAGCTTCCCAAGTGCTGGGATTACAGGCATGTGCCACCATGCCTGGCTGTAATTCTTTAAAAATACTTGGGCCAGGGATTTAGCTCAGTGGCGCCAGCACCTACCTTGCAAGTGCAAGGTCCTGAGTTTGATCCCCGGCACCAAAAAAAACCCCCAAAAAACAAAAAAAACCTTTTCTTAGAACAAACTGTCTCTAATTAGAAATGTTTCACTCAAAAGTTACACTGTTAATATGGATTTGCTTTGCTCTTATTGGCTTGTTTTATATCTGCTTGTAAGCTTTGTAACTATTTGTCAAAGTTCTAATGTTTTAGGGTGCTGTCTACAAGATAGGATTCAACTTGACAATGAGCTCCAGATCAATTTAGCCTAAAGTAGTTCTTTCTAAATTTCTGTTATTGCTAAAATTTGGCAAAAAGGATTTTTATGACACCGACTCCATTGTCTGTCACATCACCTCCAACATGAGACATGTTCTGACTGACCACCACCAGGAAAGCTACCTTGGCACAGAGGGACAAGGCTGCAGATGGTTGACTGGCAATGCCCTCAGAAAAGAAGAAATCACATTTGGAGATAAGGAGGGAAAGCAGCGAGTTCAGAGTCACTTGTGTGTCAACACTACCAAAATAAGCAGAAATTATGAAAGTAGGTTCTTACACATGACTGCCTAAAAGCAAAAAGCACTTTAGCAGGTGTTGTGGTCACACATCCCCTGACTTTGGCTTTCTTTTATATTTGACTTTATAACATTTTACTGACACATTTTCAGGCTTAAATATCTGTCTTTCATTGCTCATGTTCTAGCCCCCCCCCTTTGAGATAGAATCTTGCTATGTAGTGCCAGCTGGCCTTGAACTCACTATCTAGCCCAGGCTGGCCTTGAACTCACAGCAATCCTCCTGCCTCAGCCTCCCCAGTGCAGGATTACAGGCATGCACCATTACACCTGGTGACTCCAGCTACCTTTGATGGAATCAAGAGACCAATCCAACATGAGCCAGCCAGCAAGAGGAGGATGAGCAGAAGTTGGCTGAAGTAATAAAGCAAGTGTGGAGGTCTTATTGTCTCTCTGTGCTCCCCTCCCCCATTCCTCACTGTAAAAGACTCTTGTCCACCTGTACACAGGGAGATGGTGATTTGAGGCAAATGGGCCTCTCCATGTCCTCACAGCTAGCTTTGAATAAGGCTTTGAATAAGGGTGAGGCACCCTTAATCCTAGCATTGTACCCTGAATCAATCCCAGCATCACACATCCTAGATCCTGCCACCTCTGAGAAGCTCTACCTATGACCACATGCGGCTTTTTTCCTTTTTACTGAAAAAAGAAATCAATAAACAAAGACAGCTGAGGATGTGAGGTTGAGCTAAGTGTGAAGACCCTGAGTTCAATTCCCAATACCCTAAAAGTAAATAAATAAAACAGTATACAAAAACAAATGCTGGAGAAGATGTGGCAGGTCCTGCTACACTGCTGGTAGGAATGTAAATTAGCAGAGGCATTATGGAAATCAGTACGGAGGCTCCCCAGAAAACTCGAGGTAGAGCTACCACATGATCACACCATACCTCACCTTGGTATATACTGAGGGCATTAAATCCACCTTAGCTCAGTGATCCCTGTGTTCACTGCAGCATAGGTCATGGCAGTCAAGATTTGGAGCCAGCACGAGGGCTCACAAAGAGTGATGGATAAAGACAGTACGCTATAGAAACTGTGGAGTATGATTCAGCCACATGGAAGATCAAAATTATTCCATTTGTGAGAAACTGGAAATGGAGAGTGGGATGTTAAACGAAATAAGCCAGACTCGGAAAGACAAGCATTACATGTTTTCTCTAATATATATGGAATCTAAGAAAAAAAGATGGCATGTGAGTCGAAGGGAAACTATTATTACACAAGAGGAAGGAAATGATGGGAGGGAAGGAGGTGTGAGGGAGGGCAATAGGGAGTGGACACCAACAAACTATGTTATATGCATGTATGAAAATACTGCACTGAAACTTAATATTTTATTAAATTAATAGGCACTAGCTGGGCGTGGTGTCACACACCTGTAATCCCAGCTCTTGGGATGCTGAGGAGGAAGACTGCCATAAGTTTGAGGCCAGCCTGGGCTATATAGTGAGTTCAAGGCTAAGCTGAACTACATATTGAGACTTTGTCTCAAAAAAACCAACCAAACAAAAAAATTAATAGGCACTAATACATTAAAAAATTAAAAACAGGGCCGGGGATTTAGCTCAGTGGTTCCGGTGCCTGCCTCGAAAGCGCAAGGTCCCGAGTTCGATCCCCAGTACCAAAAATAAAAAGTAAATAAAATAAATAAATAAAAATTAAAAAATAAAAACAACAGGGCTGGGGACATAGTTCAGTGATAGAGTGCTTGCCTATGGTGTGCAAGGCCCTGAGTTTAATCCTCATTACCGCAAAAACAAAAACAAAAACAAAACAAAACAAAAAACCCAAGTACAGGGTTGGCAATTTAGTCAGTGTTGTGGCTTGTATCTAGATGTCTTCCCAAAGCCTCATATGGTCATAGGTGGGGCTTCTCAGAGGTGGCTGGACCTAGGGTGTGTGATGCTGGAATCAAGAATGTGATGCTGGGATTCACAGTGTGATGCTGGCAATAAGGGTAGCCCACCCTGGGTGTGAGTGCTACCTGCCCTAAGAGTGGGTAGCTTGGATAGGATATAAGGGACAGAAAGAGGGTCTCTGCTTGTTGACTGCTGCTTGCTGCTTTGCTTCTTCACTACTGTGCTGCCTTCTGCCTGCCATGAACTGTTTCTCCTTTGCAATGCACCTCTGCTGTGCCACTTTACCTTGGAGCCAGCCAACTAGGAAATGAAACCTCTACAAACTGTGAGCTAAATAAACCTTTCCTCCTTTAACTTTGGGTGTTGGGTATCTTGTCTCTGCAAAGAGAAAAGTAACTAAGACAGTCAGACTCTGCCTCAAAATAAAAAGTAAATATAAGAAGGACTAGGGATGTAGCTCAGTGCAATGGACCTGGGTTCAATCTCTGGATGGGGATGGGGGGAATAAAATAGTCATTTCAGGTAAACTTCTATAGAATTTAAATAACCAGAATATTGGAGTTTTCTTTTGTTTTTGAGACAGGATCTCATTATGTAGCACAGGCTGGCCTGGAACTCAAAGCAATCCTTCTGCCTCAGCTTCCTGAGTGCTGGGATTACTGTACAGGTGTGTGCCACCATTTCCAGCCAAATCATCAGAATATTTAAGCATCAAGTTAATAGCTGCTTTTGCATATCAGATGAATTTGTAGAAAGTAACTTAGGTTAAAAATTTAAAATCTTAAGACAGGGCCAGGGATTTAGCTCAGTGGTGCCACATCTGCCTCACAAGTGCGAAGTCTTGAGTGTGATCCCTAGTACCAGAAAAAAAAAAAGAATAAAATAAGTCTTAAGACAATAGTTAACTTTTCATATCACTATTTTAAATGTGAAATTATAGTGTCTACATTCTCCCTACTTTCCCTTGGATATGCACTCTTCCTATAATACAGTAATTGATACCCTCAATCAGTGGTGCATACATTTCCAATTTTTTTCTTCTTTTATTTTGGCGTTGTGAGACAGAATCTCACTATGTAGTCCAGGCTGATGTCAAACTTGCTGAGATTCTCCAGTCTCAGCCTCTCAGGTGCTGAGTGTGCCACCACACCTGCCTTTCTTCCTCTTTTTTTTTTTTGGTGTGTGTGTGTGTGTGTGTGTGTGTGTAGGGGGGTACTGGGGACTGAATCCAGGGGTTTGCACTGAGCTACATCCTCAGCCCCTTTTTATTTATTTTATTTCCATTTTTTAATTTTTATTTTTATCTTGAGACACAGTCTTGCTAAATCATAGAGTTACTCAGTCTGGGCTGAAATTTACAATCCTCCTGTGTCAGCCTCATAGAGTGTTAGGATTACATGTGTGTACTACCATGCCCAGCTCCAGTTTCTTTACTGTTCTTTTTCATTTATTTAAAAATTTGGGACATATATCCATACTTTGTATTTAAGTTGTACATTCACCGAGATTTCTTTCAGTTGTAAGAAAAGGGATGGGCTTTATATATATTCATAGTATTTTTTGAGACAATCTTGATATATTGCCCAAACTGATCTTGCACTCATGATCCTCCTGCCTCAGAGTCTGGAGCACTGGGATCACAGGTATGTATCACTGTGACGAGGATGCTTTTGTTTTTGTTTTCAGACAGGGTCTCACTGTGTAGCCCAGGCCAGCCTCGACCTTACAATTGTCTTGCCTCAGGCTCCCAAATTGTGGGATTACAGGTGTGGGTCACTAGGCCCAGCTGACATGATTATTTTTATTTTTTAATTTTTATTTTTTTGCAGTACTGAGGATTACACCCAAGGCCTTTGCACTGAGCTACATCCCTGGCAATTTAAAAAAAAAATTTTATGAGACAGAGTCTCATTAAATTGCTAAATTGCCCAGGCTGGCCTTGAACTTAAGATCCATTTGCCTCAACCTCCCAGAGCACTAGGGTTACAAGCCTAGGCCACCACACCTGGTCCAGGCTTACTTTTCCATTTTATTTTATTTTATTTGTTTATTATTTATTTATTTATTTATTTATGGTACCAGGGATCGAACTCGGGTTCTTGCGCTTGTGCAGCAGGCAGAGAAACCACTGAGCTAAATCCCCGGCCCTCCATTTTATTTTATTATTTATTTATTTATTTTGGGTACCAGGGACGTTGCACTTGCGAGGTGGTGCGGTGCCACTGAGCTAAATCCCTGGCCCCTTACTTTTACATTTTAAATTAAGATAATGCAGAGCCAGCCTTGCTACCTGGGCAAGGGAAGGAGAGAGAGAGAAAAAAAATTAAATTAAGATGATGAGCTGACCAAGACACAGATTGAACACGTTTCTGTAGGAACACAGTGATAGCTATATTCCCAGCCCTCTTTTAAAATTTTGAGAAAGGGTCTTGCTAAATTGCTAAAATGCCCAGGCTGGGCTCAAGCATGCTATCTTCCTGTCTCAGGCTCCTTACTAGCTGGGATTACAGGTGTGTGCCACCATGCCTGTTTTAAATTCAATTTTAATTTTCGTTTTTTCTTTTTTTGTTGTTGTTGTTTTTTGAGACAGGGTCTTGCTATGTAGTTCAAGTTGGCCTTAAACTCACTATGTAGCGCAGGCTGGCCTTGAACTGGAGGCGATCCTCCTGCCTCAGTCTCCCAAATGCTGGAATCACAGACATGCACCACCACACCTGGCCTTTCAATTTTAATTTCATTGGACAATAAGACACAGATCCATTCTTATGAGTAGCTATGTGATTATATAGACATTATAATGATGTACAAATTCAACTGAGTTTAGAAACATCTCCACATTTGACTTCCAATAATTTCCTGTGATCCTCATGGGCATAAATTGATTTTTGTACAGCACATAATAACATCTGAAATTCCTCAAAATATTCTACCATATTTATCTCTCTGGTTTTATTGTTTGGCTAAAAGCACCATCTATTTAATTGTTAGTTTAAATATTTTAGAAATACATTTCCATTACAGTAAAGCATCAAGAAGAATAGGATTAAGTTCCAAGTACTTGATTCTGATTCTGCTGTGTTACTGCTAAAAAAAAAAATCAAGACTAGGATCCTTTGGAATAAATGAGTCAGTTGAGATGAATCACTCACCCCAAAAATATTGAATTTTTTTTAGAAGCCAATCTTTTGTAAATCTTAGGCCATCATATGAAATAGACTATACAATCTCCATTTTTTCCTTGGTCAGGTTCATGTTCTTTGAAAATAATTTTTCTTGGGCCGGGGATTTAGCTCAGTGGTTTCGCCGCCTGCTGTGCAAGCGCAAGATCCGAAGTTCAATCCTCGGTACCAAAAAAAAATTTTTTTTCTTTTGTCAGAAAATTGCTAGTGAAAGAAATATGAGTATAGCTCACTGGTAGAGTGTTTGCCTAGCACACCCCAGGCCCCAGGATCCAGCCTCCAAAAAAAAAAAAGCAGTCAAAGAGGATTATTAAAGGCCGGTTGTGGTGGCGCATGCCTATATTTCCAAGCACTCGGGAGGCTGAGGCAGGATTGCTGTGAGTTTGAGGCCAGCCTGGGCTACACAGAGAGTTCAAGGCCAGTTGGAGCTACACAGTGAAACCCTGTCTCAAAAAGCAAACAAAATATCAAAAAAATGTTCAAAAGGGTTGGGGATATAGCTCAGTATGAAGACCCTGGGTTCAATCCCAGTGCAGCAAAAAATAAAAATATCAGCCCCGTGTTTGGGGCACATTATAGAATTTCAGCTACTCAGCAGACAGAGGAGGATTTCAAGTTTGAGACCAGCCTGGGTAATTTAGCAATTTAAGAAGATCCTGCCTCAAAATGAAAAACAAAAGGGCTGGGGGTGTTGCTCAGTGGCTAAGAGAACATGTTTTGAATGCCTGAGGCCTTAGGTTTGATTCTGAACATCACCAAAAAATTCAATCTCCATGTATTATTCACCCAAGTGCACTTTATCTCCTCTGTACTAAGGATTGAACCTAGGACCTTCACATTGAGCTACATCACTAGCCTTAAAAAATTTTTTTTGGCCACCTGCCTCGCAAGCGCAAGGTCCCGAGTTCAATTCCTGGTACCAAAAAACAACAACAACAACAAAAAACAACCCTGAATCAAGAAGATATAGAACTTCTAAATAAACCAATATTAGTCAGTGAAATTGAATATGTAATTAAAAACCTAAAAAAAAAAACCTATCAACAGGGCCAGGGATTTAGCTCAGTGGTTCCTCCACCTGCCTCACAAGCATGAGGTCCTGAGTTCCATCTCCGGTACCAAAAAAAAAAAAAAAAATCTATCAACAAAGAAAAGCCCTGGCCCTGATGGATTCACTGCTGAAATGTACAAGAAATTTAGAGAAAATCTAATGCTGCTGCTATTCAAACTCTTTAATGAAATTGAAAGGGAAGCAATTCTCCCAAATTCATTCCTGGAAGCAAGCATTACCCTGATTCCAAAACCAGAGAAGGATCCAACCAAAAAGGAGAATTACAAGCCAATCTCCCTAATGAACATAGATGAAAAACTCTTCAATTAAGACACTGGAGAACAAAATGCAGCAAATCAAGAAGGTTATACACCCTGACCAAGTTGGATTCACCCCAAGGATGCAAGGATGGTTCAACATATGCAAATCAATAAATGTAATACACTATATTAACAGAGTCAAGGACAAAAACTATATGATCCTCTCAATAGATCCAGAAAAGGCATTTTACATAGTCCAACACCCAATTCATGATAAAAACCCTGCAGGAAATTGGTATAGATGGTCTTTATCTCAATCTGATAAAAGCCATCTATGACAACAGCCAACATCATACTAAATGGTCAAAAACTGAAAGTTTTCACTCTAAAATCAGGAACAAGACAAGGATTCCACTGTCACCATTCTTATTCAATATAGTTCTGGAAACATTAACTAGAGCAATTAGACAAAAGAAATTAAAACAAATAAGGATTGGAAAGGAAGAAGTTAAACTATCATTATTTGCAGATGACATGATATTCTACACAGAAGACTCCAAAAACTCCACCAGAAGACTTTTAGATTTTTTGTTTTGTTTTGTTTTTTTGGTACTGGGGATAGAACTCGGGTCTTTGCACTTGCGCAGCAAACATCGAAACCGCTGAGCTAAATCCCCGGCCCAAGACTTTTAGATTTGATAACCAAATTCAATGGCGTAGCTGGATACAAAGTCAACACTCAAAAATCAATACACTTAAAAAAGATCAGTAGCCTTCCTGTGCACGAATAACAGACTCACGGAGAGAGAAATTAGAGAAACAATTCCTTTCACAATAGCATGTAAAAAAAATGAAATACCGAGGAATCAATCTAATGAAGTAAAAGACCTCTACATTGAAAACTACAGTACTCTGGAAAAGGAGATTGAAGAGGATATCAGAAAATGGAAAGATATCCCTTGTTCTTGGATAGGAAGAATCAATATAGGAAAATGGCCATACTTCCAAAATTGTTATACAGATTCAATGCAGTCTCAATCAAAATCCCAACAGTATATCTCATAGAATTAGAAAAAACGACTCTAAAATTCATTTGGAACCAGAAGAGACCTAGAATAGCAAAGGCAATTCTGGGCAATAAAGGCAAGGCAGGGGGTATCACAATCCCTGACTTTAAATTATACTACAGAACCACTGTGATTAAAAACAGCATGGTGGCCGAGGATTCAACTCAGTGGTTCTGTCGCCTGCCTCGCAAGCTCAAGGACCCAGGTTCGATCCGCAGTACCACAAAAAAAAAAAAAAAAAAAAGCAAACAAAAAAACCAGCATGGTACTGTTAAAAGAACAGACCTGAAGATCAATGGAACAGACTAGAGGATGCAGAAACAACTCCAGACATACTCAGCCACCTTATCTTTGACAGAGGAGCCAAACACCTTCACTGGAAGAAAGATAGCCTCTTTAATAAATGGTACAGAAAAACTGGCTTTCCACATGCCGAAGATTAAAACTAGACCCATATCTTTCAGCACGCACTAACCTAAAATGAAAATGGATCAAAGATCTAAATATTAAAACAGAAACACTAAATCTGTCAGAAGAGAGAATAGGTAGAACTCTTGAGGACACAGGAGTAGACAAAGACTTCATGAACAAAACCCTGATCACACAGGAAATATCACTAAGAATCAACAACTGGGACCTCATTTTATTAAAAAGCTTTTGGACAGCAAGAGAAACCACCAACAAAGTGAAGAGACAACCCACAGAGTGAGAAAAAAATTTTAACAGCTATTCATCAGGTAAAGGACTATTATATAGAATAAAGAACTCAAATAATCAGGACCCCTCCCCCAATTTTTTTCTGATTCTGGGGATCAAACTCAGGACCTTGCACTTGTGAGGCAGGTGTGGCACCACTGAGCTAAATCTCGGGCCCTGATCCCCCCAAATTTAAAGACCCAATCCAAAAATGGGCATCTGAAAAGATTTCTCAGATAAAGAATTAGAAACAGCAAATAAATATATTTTAAAATGTTCAACATCACTGGTCATTCGTGAAAAATAAAACAAGGCTGAGAGTCTCTCACTCCAGTAAGAATGACTGCTATCAAGAAATTAACCAATAACAAATTCTGGAGGGGCTGTGGGGAAAAGGAACCCTTCTCCACTGCTGGTAGGAGTGTAGACTGGTGCAACCACTGTGGAAATCAGTGTGGAGATTCCTCAGAAAAACTAAAACTAGAGGTTCCATTTGACCCAGCCATACCTCTTCTTGGTATCTTCTTGAAATAATTAAAAGCATTATTCTACAGTGATATATACAGTGATATATGTTTATAGCTGCAGAGTGTGTAATAGCTAAATTTTGGAAACAGCCCAAATACCCATCAACTGAAGAATGGATAAAGAAGATATGGGTTTTTTATACAATGGAGTACTACTCTGTCATAAAGAAGGATGAACCTGCCGAGGATTTAGCTCAGTGGTTTCGCCACCTGCTGCGCAAGTGCAAAGACCCTAGTTCAATCCCCGGTACCAAAAAAAAAAAGGCTGAACCTCACACATTTATAGCTAAATAGACAGACCTTGAGACCATACTCTTAAGTGAAATAAATCAGAGACACTTGTTTAAATACCACATTCTCTGGTGTGAGAAACTGAAAGTTGAAATAGTGAAATGTATAATGGATGTTGGGAAATGGGAAGAAAGTGTTCAAATGAGAAGGGGAACAAGGGAGGAGGGAGGGAGAAAGGATGGGACAAGAAAAAAAGTGAAAATAGAAGAAAAAAATGGAAACAAAGCTTTTGTAGATAGGGAGGGGAGGAGGCTTGAGGGGGAGAATGGGGTAAAATAAAATAAAATTTATTTTAAAAAAATAAAATAAAACAGGATCTAGCATGGTGGTGCACATCTGTGATCCCAGCACCCAGGTAACTGAGGCAGGAGGATCAACGAGAGTTCAAGGGCAGCCTGAACTACATAGCAAGACACTGTCTCAAAAAACAAACCAACCAAACAAGACAGGGTCTCCCTTGTGACCTTCCTTCCTCATCCTCCCACAGTGCTGATTCCAGAGTTCTGTGCCACCACACCTGGCTCTAGGTCTTTTATTACCCTTGATGAAACAAAACTACCATGCTGTGAGCTGCCTCACACAATAAGGCCAACATGGCCAGAACTGAGGGTGTCTCTAGCTGACAACCACTGAGTAACTGGGCCCACCCATTCAACAGGTAGGTTGCAGAAAACTGAACGCTTCCGATAACCACATGCTAGCAGTGGTGATCTTCCCTTTTCTGAACGTGCTCAGTCCAAGCCAACACTTGCACTGACTGTGCCCTCAGGAGACTCGGAATTTGAGGGCTGCTTGGATTCTTTTTTTTGGCGATATGGGGATCAAACTCAGGACCTTGTGCTTGTGAGGTAGGCGTGGTGCCACTGGACTAAATCTTCAGCCCTGGATTCCTTACCCATAAAATGTTGAGGGATGATGGATGCGTGTTTTTAGTCACTAAAATTGTGGCAATAATAGTAGCATAGTATTCTTAGTTGGATCCTAGAACAGAAAAGTCATTATTGGAAAAGCTGATGAAATCCAAATAGTCTGAAGCTGAGTTACTAGAACCTTGCCAATGCTATTTTCTTCACTGCTAAACACATCATGGTGGAGGAGCTGAGGGTGTAGCTCAGGTAGAAGAGCCCTTGGCTAGCATGTGTGAGGCCTTGAAATTTTTTTTTTTTTTTTGCTTTTGTTTTTTGAGGCAGGGTCATGCTGTGCAGTTCAGGCTGGTCTTGAACTCACTATGTAGCCAAGGCTGGCCTCTAACTCATAGCAATCCTCCTGCCTCAGCTTATGAGTGCTGGGATTACAGGCCTCCACCACCACGGCCATCCTGAGGCCCTGAATTGTCTTCAGCACAAAACAAAAAGTACTGTGGTGGGACCCGAGTTCGATCCCAGGTACCCCCCCCAAAAAAAGTACTGTGGTTATGTAAGATGTTATCATTGCGGCAAACTGGGGAGTTGGTATGGGAACCCTCTCTAATGCCTTTGTGATTCTGAAAATCTAAAATTATTTCAGAATAAAAACTAAAAAGGAACAGTGGGCATAGTGGCACAAGCGTGTAATCCTAGCGCTTGAGAGGCTGAGGCAGGATGATCATCAGGAGTTTGAGGCCAGCTTGGACTACATAGTGAGTTCAAGGCCAGCCTGAGGTACAGAGCGAGACTGTCTCAAAAAACAAACAAAAATAAATAAATAAAATTAAAAAGGGCCAGGCCTGTAATCTTAGCACTCTGGCAGCTGAACAGAAGGATCTCAAGCTTGAAACCAGCCTGAGCAATTTACCAAGATCCTGTCTCAAGAAAAGGGGGGCTGGAGTTGGGATTGTAGTTCAGTGCAAAGTCACTGTCTCAAAAAACAAAACAAAACAAAAAAGCTAGGCGTGGTGGCACAGGCCTGCAGTCTCAGCATTTGGGAGGATGAGGCAGGAGTATCACAAGTTCAAGCCCAGCCTGAGCAACTGAGTGACTTAGAAGGATCTGGTTTCAAATTTAAAAAAAAAAAAAAAAGCTGGGGATATAGCTCAGTGTGAAGTGCCTGGGTTCAATCCCCAGTACTGCAAACAAAGGAGGTGGGGATGTAACTCAGTGCAAAGGCCCTGGATTCAAATCCTAGTACCACACACAAAAAGAGCTACTTAAATTCTATTCCTCTGCTTCTTCAAAGAGGAAATGGGAATAAGCACCACACCCTTTTTTTTTTTTTTTGAGGCAGGGTCTTGCTATGTAATTTAGGCTGGCTTGAACTCATCATGCAGCCCAGGCTGGCCTCAAACTCATGGTGATCCTCCTGCCTCAGTCTCCAGTGATAGGATCACAGCCGTGTACCACCACATCCAGCATCACTTTCTGACCAACATTCCTCTGGGAAATAAATCAGGCAAAACAACTCCAACGGTGAGATCAGTGTCTGGCAGGTCATCCTAAGGACTGACTGCTTCTGGTTGCAGTTGGTTTTCTTCCAGGGCCTCTTCAGATACAAACTTCCTTATCCATCCCAATGCAATAGGTTCCTCACAGTGACTTTTATCCCTTCTGGCACTGGGGAGGCTGAAGCAGGATTGCTAGTTAGAGGACAGCTTGGACTACACAGTGAGACCCTGCCTCAAAAACAACAAACAAGGACAGGAGACTCTATGCCAAAGTTAAAAGCGCATCAAACACGCCTAGCATTTATTTTAATCACAAACCTACAGACCCCTCAGTACCCTCCTTGGGCCCTGCCCCCAACAATCCAAAGCCGATGACCCTGGGTGTAGGTGGTTATGAGGGGTGGGAATGGGCAGGAGTGTCTCTTGATAACTCTGAAATTGGGGATCCTCCAAATGGAGAGCTGGGGGGGGGCAAAGTTTCAGGGTGACCCAGCTTCTGAATAAGAGGAAATCAATTAAAAAAATCAGATAAACAAATAGGGGATACAATATGCATTTGCAACCCTTCCCCCAAATTTCTGCCTTGTAGAGGGCTTCCATTTTCCCAGGCTGGGGAATCCCCTTCACACCGTTCTGCAAGTTGAACTAGGTACTGGTTTTGGGTGACTGGAAGGGATCTCCACTAATCTCCATCACTGTCCCAAACAGCCCCTCAAAGAACAAGGCAGGTCTGTGCCCAAGGGTGAGGGCCTAACTCTCAATCCGGATTTGGGTCTGGGAAGCCAGTCCATACAGCTCTCGGTCTGCCCCATCTAGGACAGCAAGGTCAGCGAGGAGCCGGCCTAGGTCAGGTCAGGTTGGTCCCAGGTTAAGGCGGGGAGCTTGAGCACTGCTCCTCCCCGAAGTGTAGAATGCTCATGTGGGATGTCACTAAGGGCCAGAGTTAGGGCCATGGTCTCTAAGTAGGGTGGCCTGATCTTTCTAATTCCTCCACATCTGAAACACCTATGCTGGACTCTTCTTACAAGTAAGGGGTGAGGCCTGGCATCCATTCCCAGAAGGCCAGGACTGAGTTCCCAGGAACATGGGAAGAGGCAGGGCTTAAACCTCCAGGGGTGGGACTCCCACATCCATACCAGTGGTGGTGACCCTACAGCACTCGAGCTGCAGCAGGCTGTTTGTTATCACTGAAAGCTCTAAAAGGTTAGCCATCACTGAACTAGATTCTTCTTCCAGTGCCTACATGGGCTAGACTGGTGGTTCCCAAAAAAAGACTGGAGCAGCATCCTAATATCTATTCCCAGGAGACCTGGTAAGGCTGTTCTTTAGGTGACAGAAATGGGACCTCACCCTTTGTCTCCCTTCCTTACCTGTCCAAGGATGGGACCCTCAAGGTAATGGCCCTGATCTCACAGGTTTCTCCTGCCCTCTCCCTCTGAAATACCTGCGCTGGGTTGTTACTTTGGGGGAAGGGGAGGGGCCACCCCTGGATCCTCCGCCTTGCCTACTACAGGGGTGAGCCCTGATCGAATCTCTTCCCCCAGAATCCCTGGGCAGGACAGTTTCATGGGAGGGTGGGGGAAAAGGCAGAGCCTTATCCTCATAAGTCCTCCTTTCCTGGGTGGGGAATCCCAGGGGAGGGGTGAGGCCTGATCAGGACTCCTCCTCCATGCTGAAGCTGCTTCGACGGCTGCTGGCCTTGGAGACAGCTGGGGATACTGAAGAGAGCAGGGGATCAGAGGCAGCCCGAAGCGGGGACAGGGCATCCCCTGACAACCCTCCCACCATGCCCTCCTCCTCCTCCATTAGAATGTCCTCCAGCCCCAGGTGGAAGGGGTCTCCCAGATCCCCCAGATGGTCGCTGGGAAAATGCAGGTCCAGAAGGGCATCCGAGGGTGGTGCTGGGGGCTGCTGGTGAGGAACATTCTGGACAGGTCCCCCCGCTATGTGAAATGTTGCAGCACTTGGCCTGCCTTCCTCCTCAATGTCCAGCTGCTCTGGCTTGAGGCTGTCGGAGGCTGAAGTCGTGGCCAGGGAGAGTAGGCCTGGGTTGGGAGGCACTGGCAGACCATGGATTTGGGCCTGCAGTTCTAGCTCCTGCAAAAAGTAAGGGGCAGGTACAAAATAAGATAGGTTTAGAGTCTCTCAGAGGCAGAGGAGTGTACCACTTAAACAGGGCAGGCTGCAATAGCTTCCAGTTCACCTTCTGCCACTCATTAGTTTTGGAATCTTATGCAAGTAGCTTAAACTCTTTGAGCCTCAGGACCCCTCTGTTAAATGAGTCTAATAATACCGGTGTTGTTGGGAGCTGGTTGTGTTGGCATATTCCTGTAATCCCAGTACTGGGGAGGCTGAGGCAGGAGGATTGCCATGAGTTCCAGGTCAACCTGAGCTACATAATGAGTTCAAGGCCAGCCTGGACTATGTAGCAAGATCCTGTCTAGGGCCGGGGATTTAGCTCAGTGGTGCCACGCCTGCCTCACAAGCGCAAGGTCCTGAGTTTGATTCCTGGTACTGCCAAAAAAAAAAAAAAAAAGACCTTGTCTTAAAAAAAATATATGGGTGTTGTGGAAATCAAACAAGTTAGCTCTGGTCACAAGACAGACACCATGTACATCAGCTAATAGTCACTGATATTGTTATTAAAGTTGTGACAATTACTTATAATCACTGTCACCATCATATGAGTTAGGACTCTGGGGGATGCCAAGCATGACAAGAGGGGAAGCCCCTGTGGCCCCTGCCACCATTTCCTCCTTCCAGACCTGAATCCGAAGCTGCAGGCTGCGGTTGGCTTGCTCCAGGGATCTCTGCCGGCTCTCCAGATCCTTGGAACGCTGCTGCTCCTTCTGCAACTTTCGGATATAATCCACAGAGGCCTTCA
This sequence comes from Heterocephalus glaber, assembly GCF_053883595.1. Taxonomy (NCBI): domain Eukaryota; kingdom Metazoa; phylum Chordata; class Mammalia; order Rodentia; family Bathyergidae; genus Heterocephalus; species Heterocephalus glaber. The sequence continues at coordinate 3,303,350 of NW_028258339.1, read as the reverse complement.
GAATGGTGCCCTTGTTCCAGCGCATTTCCCTGCGAGGCCAAGGGGAAGACGGAAGTGCTGCATGTGGAGTCTCTCAGGAGTGGAGGGGGGATTGCACCAGGCAAACTGGAGCACCCCACCACGTGCCTGGGGGTACATCAAGGGTATGGAATGATCACACGAAGTCCTCTGCTTGGAACCTTCCACTGGTAACCATCACACCCAGAAACCTGACCACTTCTGCCTTTTCTCATACCTGTGTTCCTCTGATCCATCTCACTACATACTGGCCTCATACCGCTTTTATTTATTCATTTTTTGGTGTTTTGAGACAGGGTCTCACTATGTAGTCCAGGTTGGCCTTTAACTCACTATGTAGTCTAGGCTGGCCTCAAACTCATGGCGATCCTCCTATCTCAGCCTCCTGAGTGCTGGAATTATAGGCATGCACCACCACACTTGGCTCATATTGCTTTTAGTATATAGAAAATCATTCCCATCTCAGCACCCCTGTACTGGCTATGCCCTCTGTCTAGAATATTCGGCCAGACACCTGTGTGATCCCTGACTGGCCTCCCTCTCCCACTCCCGCTTGGTGCTAGGGATCATCAGGGACTCATACATGCTAAGCAAATGCTCTACCACTGAGCTGCACTCCCAACCCTATCCTCAGGCTCTTTGTGAAAATGTTTTCTTGTCATGTGAGGCTCGCCCTGTCTCACCCTCTGCACCCTACACTGTCACCCTCCCCATTACCCCCATCTTCCCTCTGTTCTTTACTCTTCTCCATAACACTGAGAACAGGTTTTGAGGATTTGACTTATTTCTCTTGTTCACTGCCTGCCTCCACTAAACCATCAGTTCCATGAGGCCAAGGGTCTTGTCTTTTGTTCCCTCTAGTACCCTCAGGGGCCTGCCTGATACTTGGTCCAAACTGGAAGCTCCATAAAGAGCTCCAGAACAAATAAAGGAATAAATAGGAAACTAGGTGTATGTGTCCCACAGGAAGCAGACAGGACACACAAACCATAATGTCACACACTCAAATCTGAGGTAGGGACACGGTGAGGGGCTGCAACCCCTTTCAGTCTGGGCAAGACCAGAGGACAACTGCTGCCTCGGTGAGATGGCCTGGTGGGCCTGAGGGACAGCTGCCGTGGCACAGGGCGCCCATCCCTCCCAGTGGTCTGCGGCCCCCTGCCCCATACTCACGGGTCATTGGACTTGGGGATGAGGGTGCCGAGCTCCTTGATCCTATCGTTAATGTTGAATCGCCTTCGACGCTCAACTTTGGAGGCAAGGGTAGAAACAGAAAGAGCAGGAATAGTGGTCAATGGATGAAGGAGGGGAGAGAAAAACAGGGGTGCTGTAGGCTGTTGTGAGGGTCCCCATATGGAGGGAGGCCTGGAACCGAGAGCACAGTGGGCTGGGCAACATATGGGCAAGCGCACATACGCTGGGGCTTACTCAGGTTGTGATTGTCTTTCTTCTGCCGTTCCTTCAAAAGGGCCTTTGCCTCGGTTTCTGCAAGAGAGTAGGGGTGTTCAGGGCTGCTAGCACAGGAAGGAGGGAGCAAGTGTGAGTACAGAGAGGCAGATGATGTAGCCATTTTTCTTTTTTTGTAAAACTGATAATTGAACCCAGGATCCTCTCACTGCATCCCCAGCCCTTTTAAAATTTTGAGACAGGGTCTTGCTAAGTCACTAAGTTACCCAGGCTGGGCTCGAACTTGTGATTCTCCTGCCTCAGCCTTCTGGAGTTTTTTTTTTTTTTTAAGAGATGGGATATCGCTGTGTTGCATAGACTGGCCCTGAATCCTTTGGCTTAAGTGATCTTCCTGCCTCGTCCTCTCAAATTGCTGGGATTATAGATGTGCATCACTGTGCCGGAGAATTGAAGTAGCTTTTAATTTGTTTAATTATTTTTTTTATTAGTTATTATATTATTATTATCATTATTGCAGTATTGAACCCAGGGCCTTCACACTGAGCTATAACCTTAGCCCTTTTAAATTTTTTTATTTTGAGACAAGGTCTTTCTAAGTCATTAAATTGCCCAGGCTGGGGTTGAACTTGCTATCCTCCTGCCTCAGCCTCACAGTGCTGAAATTATAGGTGTGCACCACCACACTTGGCTAGAAGTGACTTTTAAAAAATGCCTGTCCTTCTACTATGTGTGAAGCCACAAGCCATACATATAAAGAGGGGGAACTGTGTGTTTTTTTTCTCTTTCTTTGCAATGCTGGGGGTCAAATCCAGACCCTTGAACATGCTGAGCAGGTGCTCTACCTCTGAGCTACACCCCCAGCCCTTTTTTTTTCAGTACCAGGGATTGAAATCAGGACCTTGCGCTTGCAAGGCAGGTGTGGTGCCACTGAGCTAAATCCCTGGCCCTCTGTTTCTCTTTTTTTTTTTTTTTAGACAAAGTCTTACTATGTAGTTCAGGCTGATTTTGAACTCACTATGTAGTTCAGGCTGGCCTGGAACTTGCAGCGATTCTCCTGCCTTGGCCTCCCGAGCGCTGAGATTACAGGCATGCGCCATTTACATCCAGCTGCCCAGCCCATTTCTAAAATGTTCAAACCCCTTCCCCTAGAATCAGGTCCATCCTCTGACCTAGAAGGCATAGGGCTCAGCCAAAGATACAGAGTGGGGAATCAAGACCCTAGCACTTACCAGAGATTTCCTGTTTGATGTTGGGCAGCTCAGCTGGGCAGGAGTTGCTGACAGTGATGGCTGGTGTGGCCACACCCTGACTACTGTACACATCAAGCAGATTCCCTGACACAGGCAGCTGGGGGCAGTGAGGGCACAGAAACAATGGTTGGGAACAGGTCCTAGGCGCAGTCTCTCTTCAGAACCAGGCTCCTGACCCTCCACACACCCTCCAAAAACGGGGCCCTCTAACACAAAGACTGTTTGATTCCTGGGAACCCTTCCTTCTCTCTTTTTTTTCCTTCCCCTTTTTTGTGGTACTGGGGATTGAACCCAGGGCCTTATCACTGAGCTACATCCCCAGTCCCTTTTTTTCATTTTGGTATTCAAATTTATTGGCATATAGTTATTTCCTGTAATAATTTCAATTGCTCCTCTACTAGAAGTCTTATTTTTAATCTTATGAAAAAAATAAAACAAAATTTCATAACAAAATCCCAGTCCCTTTTATAAAATTTATTTTTTTTGTTTTGTTTTTTTGAGACAGGATCTTGCTATGTATTTCAGACTGGCCTTGAATTCACTGCCATCCTCTTACATCAGCCTCCTAAATTGAGGCATTACAGGTTTTGGGGTTTTCTTTTTCTTTTTAATATTGAGACAGGGTCTTCTTGCAAGTCACTAAATTGCCCAGGCTAGGCTCTAACTTTTAATCCTCCTGCCTTAGGTTCTCAGAGTGCTGGGATTACAGGCCTGAGCCACCACACCCAGCTTCTCCTTTAAAAGCAATTTCAGGTGACAACCCAAGGTGGAGGAGCACAGCAAAGCGGACCTTCCCTTCCTTGCCAGGGGACCTAAACCTGCCTGACATGCCCACCACCCCACCCAGCTCCTCCGGTCTCCTGATGGCCTCTGAAGCCCCTCTCCTAAACCCCAGGGCTGGCTCTGAGGAGAATGCTAGAAGGCCACTGTTTTCAGGTCTTTGTCACCTCTGACTGGACATTCCAGTCCGTTAGCTCCTCCCAGCATAATATTCTGATCCAACATTCTTGGAACACTCCAATTGTCATGGCAACATTTCATCCAAAATCTGGCCTTCTAGAGATTTGTAACCTAATCCCCAGTCTTTCACTGTGATTGAGTCCTACAACCACATGGACCTGGTCTCCTGCCACCACACACCAAGATCCTGACTTGCACCTTCCTGCACATTCTGATCTCTCAGGATTTCTTGCTGAACTATTTAACAACTAGCTGTCCTTTTATGTTGGCTTAGTGTTTTTCTCTAATTCACACTATTTTAGCACAACATACTAATGTATAAGTATACCCAAGTCCCCCCTCTTGGTGAGTTGCCATGTCTTGAAACCTGCTCCTATCTGCAAACTAATAGATCTCGATCTCCAATCTCTGGCTGTGTCCATAGCAATGAAGAGTTGTGATTTAAACCAGCATCAGTTTTTGTTTAGTTTTGTTTTTACAGTGCTGCAATGCTAGGTAAATACTCTATCACTTAGTTACATCTCCAGTCCCAAAATGGTACCTTTTGTTTCCAGTACTGGGAATTGAACCCAGGGCCTCTGCTCTGACCTACATCCCCAGCTCTTTTTTCATTTTTTAAGTTTTGAGATGGGATCTCACTAAGTCCCTAAATTGCCTGGGATAGCCTCAAACTTGCCATCCTTGCTGGGTGGTGCACTACCTATAATCTTAACACTTGGGAGGCTGAGGCAGGAAGATCACTGTGAATTTGAGGTTAGCCTGGGCTACACAATGAGTTCAAGGCCAGCCTGAACTACATAGTGAGACCTTATCTCAAAAAACCAAAAACCAAAACCAAAAACACAACAACCTTGCCATCTTCCTGCCTCAGCCTTCCAGAGTGCTAGGATCATACAGACATCTGCCACCACACCCAGCTTCAGCCCCCCCCCCTTTTTTTTGAGACAGGGTCTTGCTAAGTTTCTCAGGCTGGCCTCCCTTGAACTTGTAATCCTCCTGCCTTGGCCTCCTGCCTCAGCCTCCGGAGTAGCTAGGATTACACATACGTACCACCATGCCTGGTTTCAATCCTCTTGACAAGGGGGTGGGGGGAGCAAAGCTCTAACTACTGATGTGTTCTAAAGCAAGTTATAAGATTCTTGGAGTATTCCAGAATCAGAATGTTATAATGGTACAACCCTTGCTCTAGAAAGTTTTATCTTCTCTTTTCAAGGATCTAACCTCTTGGCCTAGTTAGCTGCAAAAGACTTGCTACATTCCAGTCACTACAAATTCAGCCCCTTGTTATACCCCACACCGTGTTTTGAGCCTTGTGGTATATCTCCATCACTACATGGTCTGTTGAGACACTCAAATTGTTACATGATTCCCATCTCTTGGTACTTCCCACAGCAAAACCCAAGCACTCTGATATGGCCTAATATTTCCATCAACTCCCTACCCATCAGTCTGCAAGGGCCACGCCTCTCAAGGCACTACGTAGGGCATGAAGTGCAAGGTAATGGCATGTTCCACGCCTGTCACCTAGCTTTCCACTCTGTGTCAGCACAAGGTTCTCAGCCAGTCTTAGTGACAGAGGATGCCCTCTTTCAGCCTCCCATCTCTGGGCCTCACCGTGCTGGGGAGCTGCAGCCCTGCGGTGCCTCCGGGCAGATAGCTGAGCATCTCATCATTGTAACTGGACTCCAGACTGATGATCTCATCAATGACATCATCAATCTAGGGAAGAAGTAAACATTGTACAGGGTGAGAAGAACCAGAAGGGGAGGCTGCGGGTGTAGCTAGCTGAGTGGTAGAGCACACGCCTAGCAAAAAACTGGAACAAGGGCATCAGAGTTGTCTACAGCCTCTTACCTCCTTCTCTGAGCTGGACCCAATGGTGAGCAGTGCCATGGGACTGTTAGGGGCGCTGCCTGTGGGGCCAGTGGCATGGGCAGCCTCAGGAGCAGGTAGGGGCTGGGCACTCGTGGGCCCTGGTGGTGGAGTGAGGGCCTGGGAAGCCAGTTTGGGCCCAAGTGTGGTGGACAGGTACTGTTTCACTTGCTGCCGGCGTGCTTGCTGCAGATGGTAGCGTGTTGGGTTCTCCAGGTGGGTCTGCACCTGTGGGATGAGAGGGATGGGAGGGAAGGGGACAAGGTAGAAAGGGGCTGAGTGGAATGACTCTAAGCTCCAGCTTGATCCTTCTAACTAATCTGTTCCTATGTTCAGGTGGGCAGACTGGGCCTAGAATTTGAAAATCACTCAAAAATACTGGTAAGCCAGGTGTGGTGACACATGCCTGTAATCCCAGAAATGAGGGAGGGTGAGGCAGAAGGACTGCAAATTTAAGTCCTGCCTGGGCAACTTAGTGAAATCCTGTCTCAAAACCAAAGTGGAGGCCGGGGATTTAGCTCAGTGGTTCTGGCGCCTGCCTTGCAAGCACAAGGTCCCGAGTTCGATCCCTGGTACCAAAACAAAACAAAACAAAACAAAACAAAAGTGGAGGGCCAGGGATGTAGCTCAGTGGCACTGCCCTTGCCTTTCAAGCACAAGGTCCTGAGTTTGATCCCCGGTACCAAAAAATTAAAATCGGTAAGTCTGCTCGTGGACCCAAATTCCCTTTCTCAGAAATCCTTTAAAGGCCCTAAAATTTACCCAGTTGACAGGGTCTTTCACAGTAGATCCCCTATCACAGTCCTCAAGATTCCTCCTTAGTCTCTGACACTACCTAAGGGACCTTGGAGCTACACATAGCTTCCCGACACATCCTGATAGCTATAGAACTCGTAATATACAGTGGACCCTCAAATTATGACAGGCGTGACATACAAATAACTTGGGTGATGACCAGAAATTTAGTTTTAACTTAGGAACAAACTCTTGATTTACAACCCAAACGCTGGCTGCTTGTGCTTCCAGATGGACTCAGATACAGATTTAACCCTTAAAGAGTTCTGGAAGGACCATAATATCTTTTCCTGTGTGGGGTTAAGTGAGAAATCCTGGGCCAGTGTCTAAGGACACTGAGATCTGCCTATACACAGGAGAGAGACTCTGAAGACTGTGCCGAAGAGCCTGAACCTTCATTTGACCAACTTGAGTTACAACAAGCCCTTGAACAAATTAAGTTCGTAACTCAAGGTCCACTGTATCCACCACCCCCACAAACACACACACACAGCTTATCCTACAAAGCCTGGGCCCACCTAGGACACTCAGGAACCTCCATGGTCCACCAAGACATCCTTGTGATCCCAAAGAACCCTCACAATCCACAAGAACACCTCAAAAATACTAAACACATTGGACATGAACACAGGCCACTGAAACCTCCAGGAACCTTCCTTAGAGGCCCCTGGACCTTGCCCCAAAGCTACCAGGAACCCAGGCCTTCCCTAGCTTCCAGAACTACTCCTTAGTCACCAAGAGTGACTCCCAGGGCTTCTGGGCCTCCCTCACCTTACCTTGAGCACCTCCCTGGGCACCTGAGCAGGTGGCGGACGGCTCAATGTGTGGCCCCCAGCAGAGACGCCAACCACAGAGATGGCGGGAGAGGCAGGTGCAGGACTGGGGAAAGGAGTGGCTGCGGCCTGTTCCCGACGCTCACGCCTCTCCTGCTCTTGTGCCTGGGCCCGCATGAGCTGTTGCCGAAGCAAGACCCTCGATGAGGATGATGACGACATGGCAGGGGTCCTGGAGCCCCCTGCAGAAGACGATGCAGAGAGTGTAGCTGGGGTGGCTGGTGTGGCCTGCAGTGATATTGGGAGGCTGTGGAATGGGAAATATGGGGCCACAGGTAAGCTAGAAGTCTCTTCCTGAGCCTAAGGGGAATAGTGTGCTGGAGCAGACACAGGAGCCAGGCCTGTTCTCTGCCTTCAGAGGCCACAGTGCAGTGGGAAGACACAGGAACCAGGCCTGGTTGCAGCCCTCCGGGGTCTCAGTGTGATGGGAGATCACGGCGACCAGACCCAAGCTAAGTACTCAAGAGGTCGAAGTCAGGTGGGAGAACTTGAGCCCTCAGTCCTAATGCAGAGGTGCAGGTTTGAACCTGTTCGCATTAAGAACTGAGGTGCCCTTGATGGCTCTGCAAGAGGGGTTTATCCTAGTTAAAAGTGAGCCAAAGCAGAACTGAGGCTTCGGCCACAGGGGAGTGTGGCTACAGAGGGCTCCTGAGTCCAACTTGAGGTGAGACCCACTCTCAGCTCTTGCAGGTACGTAGCAGGCCAGAAAGGCAGCCCTGGGCCCCCCTCCCTCCTTGTCTGGGCCTCTGGTCCCAGGAGCCAGGCAGTCTTGAAAATCACAGAGATTTCACAATCCTCTTTTCCTGTCCGTCTTCCAGGTCCCCTCCCCTCTCTAGAGCCCAGGCCGATGACTCAGCACATTCAGACTCCCAAACTGGGGGGAAGAAAAGACCAAAAAGGGTTTTTCAAAGGCCAGGAGTGGGTGGGTTCCCAGCCTGAGAGGGGAACTGGAGCTGGTCAGGGGCTGTGGGCATAGCTCCGCCCACCTGAGGGCGGGAGTCTAAACCAGGTCCACTCTCCAGAAAAAGCTGTGCAGCCAGGGTGTGCAAGGAGGGTGAGGCAGGGAAGGTCTGGTTGGAGACCACCGAGCTTGGCCCCTGCCTGCCTGTGTGACCTGCTCTTTTTGCACCCTAATTTTAACATCTAGAAGATACAGACTGCTGAGAGAATGGGTTGGGCAGGCCCTGGCAGCCTCTGGATCAGGGAGGAGGAGCTGAGAACCTGGGAGGGGTGTCAGAAGGGCCAGTCGTACCTGGAGCGTAGGGGTAAGGGTTGGCTTTTGAGCTCGTAGAAACTGTCAGGATCAAGGATGTTTTCTAATTCAATGTCAGCAACAATCCCAGATTCCGGAAGCAGAGAGTTCAGGCTGCAGTGGAAGGGAGGGAAGGGGAGTGGTCGGTGATTGTTTAGGAGCCTAAATCCCCTCCCTTCCCCAGAGACTAAAGGGGACCCTCCATGCACACAGCAGGGGGCCACCGTGCATTCTCCCATCTGCTCCCCACCCCTTCCCTCTCCCGCTCTCTTATGCTCAGTGTTATCCACACTCCCCTCAGAGTCAGAATAAGATCCCTGAACCCCAACCCCCTCACTCTCACAACCACAAGCAACAACAACCTGGGGTTGAGGAAAACAATTTAGGAATGACAATTCATTTCATAGGATTCCTGGCTTTGCATATAGGGCTCTCCCAGCCCCCACACTCCCTACTTTTTCCTGACACCTGAATATGAGCCCACACACACACTCAGCAAGTAGGGGCATCCCTCAGCACAACAGTCCATTGTAACACAAACTGTATATATCACAAGGAGAACAGGGGCCAATGACTCACTTTACCTAAGATCTACCACTTTGCAAGTGAGTTTTTCCCAGCCCCAGCCAGAGTTCATGGGATACCAATACATACCCAAATATAAAAATGGAAATGTGAGCCAGGCATGGTGGTGCATGCCTATAAGCCCAGCACTCAGGAAGGCTGAGGCAGGAGGATCGCTGCAAGTTTGAGGCCAGCCTGGGCTAGGTAGTGAGTTCAAGGCCAGCCTGAACTACAAAGTGAGACCTTACCTCAAAAAAAAAAAAAAAAAAAAAGGAAATATTTAAGAGTTCCCTTGCTCCAACAATCTAGATTTACAATACAGAGGATTTGGTTGGATGATCTACTTTACAAGCACTCTTTTCTTAGCTGCAGGAACCTGCTCAGCCCCTCTTGCTTTTTGGATACCTCAAAACATACACATCCCAGGGCCCGGGATTTAGCTCAGTGGTTTCACTGCCTGCTGCGCAAGCACAAGGACCCGAGTTTGATCCCCAGTACCAAAAAAAAACCACATCCCCAAGCCAGGCATGGTGGCACACACCTGTAATCCCAGCACTCGGGAGGCTGAGGCAGGAGGATCACTTCGAGGCCTGCCTGGGGTACATAGTGCGTTCAGGGTCAGCCTGAACTACAAAGGGAGACCCTGCCTCAAAAAAATAAATAAATAAAATAAACAAACAAAAAACCATAAACATCTCCAATACTAAGACTTATGGGCACACAAAACAAGAAGGCACATAGATTTCCCCGCTTTCTTTTGACTGTACCTACTGCTGTGATGATGTAGGACTAGGTTGTTAGAAGGAATTGGAAGATAGTGAATGGATTTGCAAAGGCTCCTGCTCTGCCCTCATGCTGGGTCCAAGGACCCTAGTGGCCATGGAACACTTGCACATGGATGAATATGCACCTGTGACTTTAAAGAGTTAAGAATCCTGAGAAATTATGGGTGACTTTTGATAAGAACCCTCTCCTCTCCTCAAGGATCTGTCTTCCTTCCTTTCCTCACCCTCAGACAGGGCCCTAAAACCACCCAGGAAGTTGGGAAGAGGAAGTTCGGGGAAGCCGCTGAGCTCAGCACAATCCCAGGGAGAAAGGGGCCAAAGCCTTGTCCCGAGCTCACACACCTATTGCACAAGGTGGAAGTGATGGACACTGTGGCGGACAAGGGCATGGACAGGGAGGGCTCGAGCTCCAGAGTGGGCTGACGGAAGTGAGGGTGAGAAGCCAGAGAGAGCCCACACAGGCAGGGACAGTGAAAGATGGTGGGGAGGGGGAGGCAAGGCTAGTATGGTAGAGAGGCTGAGAGGCAGCAGGAACAGGACCCTCCTCTGGGTTCCCAAATAAGCTCTGAGGCCTTTCCCGAACTGAGAGACTACAGGCTCGCCAGCCCCTCTGTCCGGGCCGCCAGCGTGATGCCACTGAAGCCCCTGGAGCTGTGGGAAGAAGGCTGGGATCGCGCCCCGGGGGAGGGGGTGGTGAGATTATTCTGGCCAAGTCTTGTGGAACTTTGCTTCTCTAGCTCATTTACACACACTCAGATGGCTGTCCCCACAGGGCAAATCTGAGATGCCCCCAAATCCCTCCAGATTCATGAGGTCTCCCAACACAGCAACCAACACCTGAGTCACTTGAGCTCCCTAAACAGCACCTATCCCCTTGGACCCTGGAATTGTATTTAAATTAGTGTCTCATCTGACAGTGCTCCTTAAATTCACTCCTCTCATGCGCGAATCAAGGACCCCAAATTCAGCGACCTCAGACCACTTTCTGGATACTAAAGATTCTGCCCCCTCTAGATCCGGTCTGGTCCCCAAAATATGACCCTGTCCCCCTTTAATGCACTCCCACGACTCCTTTAAGCCTCAGTCAGTCCAAGCAGGCCATCACCGGATACCTTAAGTGCTCCCCGCGACCAAGACAGGCGCCCCTACGTCCTCCAAGCCTAGGCCAAGGGGCTCCAATCCCAGTCCGGGGCCCCGGATACCCCCACATGAGGCCCTGAGAACCCCAGTTGGCATTCCCAGCCCCAAGCGCCCCGCACCTGAGCAGCTGGGCTGAGTCGGCCGACCTGTGCTCCTCCAGAAGCACGAACACAGCTCGAGGGCCCTCCGCGCTGGCCTCTACGCCTTCCCGAGCTGGCTCGGCTTCATGAGACATGACGCCCGACCCCGGGCGAGCCCTGCCAGGCCGGTCGGGCCTCGGCCCGGTCCCCCTAACAAAATAAGAGTCCCCCTCCCCCCTCTTGCCACCGCCCCCTCCTCCGCTAAGCCATGGAGCTAGCTCTGAGCGGGCGGGCGGTGTCGGGGAGATGGGATGGGCCGTGAGTCATCCCCCGCCCTGAACGGACCAACACCCCCCCACACCTAACCCCGGACGACTGCCCTCCTCCCCCTCGTCCTCTTCTCCCTCCTCCCGGGTTTGGGGAAACTCCACAGGAAGTGACCACACGGGGGATGGACGACTCACGGAGCCACGCCCCCTAAGCGGGTCAGCCAATCGCTGGGGGGTGATTTGAAGATCCGCCCTAAATCTCGCCTTCCAGGGGAGGGAACAGTTGCTGAACACCCCCCTCCTCATTCAAGAAGGGGCACCTAGGCCACGCCCTCAGTGGCAGAGGCAAATAAGCGACGGGCAATTTGGTTGAGTCACACCTCCAGTTTGCGTTGCTCCCTGAGCTACGCCCTCTCTTCGCAAATTATTCCCCCCCAGATAATATTAAACCGCTCCCTCGGCCCTCTGCGCCTGCGCACCGATGGCCAATCGGCACTCAGAGGGTCTCCAGGCCAAGCTTTTAGCTGCAAAACCGCGCCCCCTCTCGGACTCCGGTCGTAAAACATCTGCGCCGGAGGCAGAAGAATTTGTCTAAAAACCTGGATCTAGCCGTGCCTCCTCAGCCAAACCTACAACTACGAGAAAGGAGCAGCTACGTTTCCTTGAGATCTCGGCCATAAATTCTGCCCTTCAGTACCCGCAATCCAGCCACCCAGCTGGTCTTCCTGGGAGGGTTCTACTTAGTGGTGGCGAACCTGTGGCACACGTGGGCACGCGACCCAAATGTATGAGTTGTTTTTTCTAAACTAAAATTTCAGTATTCATGTTTCATTCCAGTGTTGGCACTTTGCGATAAATAAGTGGATTGGGGGGGGGGGTTGCAGTTTGGGCACTCGGCCTCTAAAAGGTTCGCCATCTCTGTATATCATCTAAAGTTGTACCCTGGTACTTTTGTTAACGTAATGTATACTTGGGCAGGGGATTTAGCTTAGTGGTTTCGCTGCCTGCTGCGCAAGCGCAAGGACTCGAGTTCGATCCCCAGTACCAAAAAAAAAAAAAAAAATAGCTCTGGCATACATGCAGCCACTAAATTGTTTCTAAGTTTTAAAAGAAGTAGTAAAGGCTAACTGATCTAAGCATTTAAACAACAGATCCTAATTTGAAGCAGAAATCCTTGTGGTAACAAGCATTCCATCATTTCCACTTCCACCTTCTGTTCTTAACTACCTAGCATGAGAGCAGTCTTGGCAGGCATGACAGAAAGATTAATTACAACAGAATTCATATTCTTAGTCACCTCTTTCCTATTCCCTTCTGTGTTATGGGACTGAAAGCTACAATAACAACAATGACATTATAATCTGAATTTGGCACATAAACTGACACAAAATACTTTTTTTAAAAAAATGTGATGGTTTCATCTACAATAGGAATACCAGTATCAATGTTTGGGGAGAAAGGCTTCAGCCCAAATGACTGGACAAAGTTCTGTCACAGTGCACCTAAATAGATGAAGCTGGGCACTACATATTCAATAAGAGCTGTTTTAAAACTGAAATGTTGGTCATATTTTCCCTAATAAAAAGGCAAGACTTTTCCTAGGGGATGTTCTAAGTCTATGTACTTTTATTTAAAAAAAATAGACCCAAAGATCGTTATTTTCACCATCATTATGACTATCTCTTAAATTTATATCGACAAGTTAATCCTTCCCCTTATAGATTTGCTTTCTGCTAACTAAAATCTAAATCTAACTTTTGTTCACTCTTACCGATGGGGATTATGGTAGAAATCAGATATTACAACAAAACCAGCAAGCTAAGGGGTGAACCTAAGAAGAAAATATATACTTTTTTTATTGCTACATTTTATTGGTACACTTTAGGTATACAATTCGTTTACATTTATCATTGGGTGTTTGTACCTGTACATGATGTATCTTGGTTCATATTTTTTTCTGTGCGCCCTTCCCTATTTACATAGATTTCATTTCCATTTTTTTTCTTTTCTCATAGTTTTTCCTTTCCCTCTTTTCCTTTCCCCTTCCCCTCCCTTCACTCCTTCATCTTTGGACCATTTTTCCTATTTCAAATTATCAATTATTCATTTTAATCATTTTAACCTTTGTTTACACTATCAGTTTCTCACACTAGTGAAACTATTCGGTAGTTCTGATTTTAAAATCAATTCCGATGGTGCAGATGAAGGTGGTGTTGAAGGCGTCCTCGGAGAAGGGGAAGAGGAGGCAGGTTTTTGCCCACGCCCGAGTCGCTGATCAGCAGCAGCTTGAACAGATAGTTCCACGTCTTCGCCATCTTCTCGCTCCTGCCCTCTGACCCGGGAGCGAGAGGAAGCGGCAGAGAGAGCGCGGAGGGGGCCGCGAGCCGGGGGTGTGCCCGCCGAGCCGCGCTCGAGCCCCGCCTGTAATGGCTAATTTTACAAAAGAAGAAATCCTTTCACTGGAGGAAAAATAGCCTCTTTTAACAAATGGTGCTGAAAAAACTGGCTGCCTACGCGTTGTAGCTTGAACCTAGACCCATGTCTCTCACCATTTAAACTAAAATCAAAATGGATCAAAGATCTAAATATTAGAACAGAAACACTAAATCCAGGACCGGGGATTTAGCTCAGTGGTTCCGCCGCCTACCTCACAAGCGCGAGGTCCCAAGTTCGATCCCCGGTACCAAAAAAAAAAAAAAAAGAAAAGAAACACTAAATCTACTGGAAGACAAAATAGGTAAAACACTTGAAGACATAGGTATAGGCAAAGACTTTGTGAACAGAACCCTGGTTGCATAAGAAATAATACCAAGAATCAACAAATGGGGTCACATCAAATTAAAAAGTTTGTGCACAGCAGAGGAAACCAACAGAGTGAAGAGGCATCCTACAGAACGGAGAAAAATTTTGTCAGCTACTCCTCAGACAGAGGACTAATATCTAGAATATACAAAGAATTAAAAAAACTTTAGACCTCCCCCAAATTTAATGACCCAATAAAAAATGGACATCTGGCTGGGTGTGGTGATACATACCTACAATCCCAGCACTCAGAAGGTTGAGGCAGAAGGATTGCCACGAGTTTGGAGTCAGCCTGGGCTACATAGTGAGTTCAAGGCCAGCCTGAACTATACAGAGAGAAAAATGCAGCAAGATACACGAAGAAAAAGATAGAAAAGTGACAATAACCAACATTTACTTGTCCTTGGCACTTTATCCACACAAATGCATTTTCATCCTCATAATAGACCTCTGATAAGGGTTATGATTATTATTTTAGCCTACAGATCAGGAAAAGGTACTGCAAGTTAAAGTCACTTCCTAATGGTCACCCCAACTCATTAAACCTGCAATTTGAATGCAGGCACTCCCTGTCCCCATGTTCCATAGCTTCTCCATTCCACACTAAAATAAAAACTATAGTTTGAGCCCCTGCATGGTGGTTGGCACTGCTAATCCCTGGTATTCAGGAAGATGAGGCAGGAATATTGCTTGAGTCCAGGAGTTTGAGATCAGCTTGGGCAGCATATTGAGACCCTGTCTCAAAACTAAACCAAATCAAACTAAAACCAAAACAAAAAACTACAATCTGGGCTGAGCATGTAGCTCAGAGGTAGAGTGCTTGCCTAGCATATACAAAGCCTTGGGTTCCATCGCTAGCATCACACACACACACACACACACACACACACACACCCTACATTATGATGAAAGATGAAACAGAATGAAAAGACTTGCAACACAGAGGAGCAAATATTTACAGCATTAGACCCACAGATTAATTAACCTGTCACATACACACACACACCCCAGTCTTACAAACATCAGCTTCATCCACATTTCTCAAATATCTCCATGACAGGCGCTTCTGCAAGGCAACCTTATACAATATCCCTTTGCTCTGATCTTTCAACTTTCTCAGTACTCCAGCCTCCCCTCTGCCCATCAGATGCAACTGGAATTTCACCGAGAGACAACTTCAAGACTAGAGAAGAGGCGCCTTGGAGGGTGGAAAGAGGACACTTGAATGGTAAAATCCAAGGTATTTGGGAATCAACAGAAACAGTGATTGAGGGCGGCAAGCAGTGAAGTTGGGGTCTACTACAGGACAGTTCAAATGAACTGGAAGGATCACATAAAGGTCTTTGGAGAAATGGGGCTGCTAGAAGACAGTTTGAGAGTGCAGGTGGGAGATAATTGAGGATGGATTGGGAAAATGGTTGTGAAGATGGTTTGGGGTGCAACTGAGAGACTAGGAAAATACTGGGTGTTTAGAGACAGAGTTCTAAAGTAGTCTAAAGAGTAGAGATGTTAACTGTCAGGATAGCCTGACTAATACCCCACACACATGCACCAAAGATACCGTCATTCTGATCCCTGGAATCGGTGAATGTTATATTGGGATGGGGGAGAGACAGATACTTTGCAGATATGATTAAGGATTTTTTTAACTGGGAATTGAGTCCAGGTCCACTCTACCACTGACCTACCTATCTATCTACCTTTCTTCCTCCTTCCCTTCCTTCCTTCATTAAATTTTAAGACAGGGTTTCATTAAATTTCCCAGGCTGGCTCATGGTCCTCCTACCCCCTGCTCCTACTCCAGTGGTGGGATCACAGGCACGTGCCACCACACCCAGCTTCTACCTTTTTTTTGAGACAGGATCTCACTATGTAGTTCAGGCTGGCCTTGAACTCACGGCCATCCCCTTGCCTCAGCCTCCTGAGTGCTGGGATCACAGGTGTGGGCCACCACCTTGGCAGGGAGACTTAGTGAACACGGTCTCTTTCTAGAGGTCAGGCGTCAGGCAGCTGTAGGTCTTGGAAATGGCATCAAAGGTGGCCTTGATGAAATTGCCCAGAGCGGCAGTGCAGCCTCTGGCAGAGGTGTATTTGTCATCAATAGTAGCCATCGACAGCAACTTCTTGGGCACAGGGGCTGAGACAATGCCTGTGCCTTTGGGAGCAGAGATCAGATGCATGACATGGAGCTACAACAGCCACCACCTTGCAAAGGACAGAATGGGGCCTGCCTATCTTGTTCCCCCAGTAGCTTCTCTGGAGGGGGACAATGGAGAGCTTGGCCAGGATGATGCCCCATCAGATGGCAGTAGCTACCTCCTTGGACCACTTTACAGCCAGACCAATGTGACCATTATAGTCCCTAATGGTGACAAGGGTCAGCTTCTGCACGGGATGATCTGTAGAACTTTGCCCAGGAAAAAGTCAATCATCTCAGACTCCTTGATGGCCAGGTAGAAGAGCTAAATCTCCTCCAGGTGAGGCAGATTAGGGCATGGAAAAGAGGCTGGACAACCAGGCATGACTTACCTATCGTATAGAGCTGTCAGATCACAGCCAGCAAGCATGCTCAGAGCAGCTTCAAAGTCCTGTGTGGGATGCTTGGATTTGATGCCAAAAGAAGATATGAGCCTGGCATGGTGGAACACACCTGTAATCCCAGCACTCAGGAAGTCAAGGCTGGAGGATTACTGTGAGTTCAAGGCCAGCCTGGACTACATAGAAAAAAAAAAAAAAAAAAAAAAAGGACGCGCAGGGGCTTGAGGGGGGAATGGGATAAAATAAAATTTATTAAAAAACAAAACAAAAGAAGAATGAAAGATGACACCCATTGACTTCCTTGCTACTCCCCTCTTGTTCTTGCAGTGGCCTATTGTGAGTGCAGGGCATATCTTCACTTTTTCTTCTTCTTCTTCATTTTTTTTTTTTTAGTTTTTTTGATACAGGGTCTCACTATGTAGTTCAGGCTGGCCTTGGACTCACTATGTAGCCCAGGCTAGCCTTGAATTCGAGGCAATATTCCTGCCCCAGGCTCCTGAGTGCTGGGACTACAGGAACATGCCAACACACCTGGCTCACTTTTTCTTCTTGAGCACTTCTGTTTCATCTTCTTTTATCTTTCCTTTTTATTTATTTATTTATTTATTTATTTATTTATTTTTGGTAGCAGGGATCGAACTTGGGACCTGGCGCTTGTGAGGCAGGCAGTGGAACCACTGAGCTAAATCCCTAGCCCTTATTTGTTTTTTTTTAAATATAGGGTCTCACTATGTAGCCCAGGTTGTCTTCTTATGTTGATTCTCCTGCCTCAGCCTCCTGAGTACACCACCATGCCTGGCTCCTTTTTTCCTTTAAATAAATGTTAAACTTTCTGATTCATCAGTTGTCCCATCCAATTCTTTGAACAGAACAAAATCCTGGAGCCACTGGACACCACAGTGTCTGATAATGAAGAGACTTGATCTTCATCTCCCTGACCAACCAGCCCAGCTTGGTGACCAGGATCCACTCCTTGTTCTTGGCCTTGCTGCCATGAGCCCTATGTCCTGGGCTCCAGCCCCTGCCATACCCTTGGCCTTAAAGGCCACTACTGAAGCCAGGCTACCATAGCCTCCTATGGCTGGGTCCTGAGTTTGAGCCCCAGCAACTCAAAAAATAAAAATAAATAAATAAAATAGAAGTATTATTTGAAAATTAAGGGCTTAATTAATTGGATTTAAGGGCTGATTGCAGATGGTTTGGAGGGAACAAGTTGAGGGTAGTAGAAGGTAGTTTATTGGTGCAGCTCCCATGTCCAGGATGAGTGGATGGATGTACTGTTTGGGATAAATGGACAGTAGTTTGGGGATACAATTTGGGGAATGATGGAAGGTGGTTTATAGATTGAAATTCAGAGGTAGTGATTTGAGAGTTGATGGGGGGCAGTTTGTGGTGCATTGGGGGAGGGTCTATGAATGCTCTTTTGGCTGCAATTTTGATATCCATGGAGGGTAATTTAGGTGTATAGCTTGGGGTCAACACAATGTGATTTGGAGTCAAGTGGAAAGTTAATAGAGCATGGTTTATTGGTGCAGCTTGGTTGTCCATGGAGGGTGGATTGGAAGTATCAAGACAATACTCTTTTTTTTTTGGTACCGGGGATCGAACTTGGGACCTTGGGCTTGCAAGGCAGGCCGCGGAACCACTGAGCTAAATCCCGGCCCAAGACAATACTTTGAGGGTTTAGTTTGGAGGGTGGAGGGTGGTTTGGGTTGCATTTGGGGGACAGCACAGGGGACGTCGTTAGGGGAATTATAGAGGTGAGATGATGGCTTAGAGAAAACAGTTTGGGGTACTGTTTTGGAGTATGGTTAGGTGACTTGGGGTAAGGACTGCCCGTCCGCTCACCGAGGGGCGTGGCCTCAGCGGGGAAGGGCTCTGCCGCCCCGACAGAACGTGTGCGCATGCGTTCCAAACTGGTTCGCTCCTGGCGATCCTAAGGCTGGAAAAAAAATTAAAAAATCGAAGACCCGAGTTGGCGCCTGCGCACCTCCTCTCCGGCGTTGCTGTGGTCTCGCGCCCCCACCCCGTCCCCCCCACCCCAGGCTGGAGCTCAGCAGCGGAGGTGGCCGTGCCTCCGCAAGCGGACCGACCCGACCTAAAGGTGGGGGGCGGGGGTCCATCGCCCACTGTGGGGCTGACGCTCCTCTCTCACCCTTTGGCGCTCCCCCCCCCCGTTCGCTCCCCACGGCTAACAGTCGCGGGGCCGAACGCGGCCCACTGGCAGGGCGCGGAGGGGGAGGAGGCGCGCGCCCCGGGCACGAGCAGGGCGCCAGGAGGGAGGGGTGCGCCCGCCCACTGCCCTGCCGGCCTGCACCGACCCCACTCGCCTCTCGCGCCGGGACCCTCGGTGAGTACCATCGCCTGCCAGGGGGAGAAGGGAGGGAACAGGGCGGGATGAGGGCCCGGAAACGCCGAAGAGGATGTACCTCGCGTGCACCTGAGACCTCTGACCCCAAGGCTTCATCCCTGACCCCTGTCTGACCTGGCCACATCTTTTTAAACCCCAAACTCCTGCCAGCCTTTGCTTTAGGACCTTCAGTCCGACCCTGACCTAGTCGAATTCTGGCCTGATGTAGTTCTCACCCTCTGTTTTGTCCCCCTGAACCCAGTCCCGATCCCCAAACCCACCCAGCTCTGTCCTCAAGGTCCTTGCCCAAACCCCAGATCCTTTCCTGACCCTGTCCCATCTGTGCAGCTCACCTTGCTCTGTCCCGGTGCCCAACACTGACTGCAATTTCTGTCCTGATGCTTGATGTCTGTTCCCACAATGCTTCAGTCTCTGAACTCCTTTCGCTTGTGTCCTGTCCCCCTAACCCAAGTCTGATGCAGTTCTGTCCTGATTCCTGATCTGTTCTTTACTTTCTCTACGTCTCTCTCTCAACTCCTGGTCTCCATCCTGGCTCTCCATCTTTAAACTGCCCTGTCTCCTGTCCTGTCCCTATCTCAATCTTGTCCTGTTTTTCCCTCTTTTCTTGTCTCATCACCACCTCATTCCTGTCTTCTGTCCTGGTCTTTTCCTGTTCCTGACCTCCAACCTGCACCTCCCCTTTTACCTGTCCTCTGCCTTGATCACTGGGTTGGCCAGGAGTCATATCTCTTGGCTATTGGTCTCTACTGGCCCTGACCTCTGCCCTGCTGTTTTGCCTCCTTATTGTGCTTTTAGTCTTGTCCCAAACCTCACTTTATTTCACCCTCTGGCCAGCATCCTGGCTCATTCCATCTGGCCTCTTGTCCTCCATCCTATAATGACTTTCTGTTTTATTCCTTGCACTCCTTCCTGTCTTTTCCTTTCATCCTATCCCATTTCAACCCCAGACCTCTGTTCTACCCCTTAGTTTGCCCTTCCAGCCTGTTTGGACTTTTCTCCTTCCCCAAACCCACTTCCCATCCCTTCTGACTCCAATACAGGGGTCCCATTATACCCTGCTCTGTTCCCAGGGCTTCAGAAGTACATCGCAAATGCTTCACTTGACAAACACAAGCAGCCTGTGAGCCCTATGTGGCTGATGGAATCTTTCCTTCCCTACTCTCACCCTAGTGATCTCACTTAGAGCTTACATTTCTCTTCTTGCCCCAGGAGAGCATGGAAATGTTCCTGTACCCCCTGCCCTCCCCCAAGTGAAAGAACACCTTAAATTATTCAGTGACTCTCTGGGACTCTGAGCGTCTGGGTCATGTTTCCATCCATACATTCCATGTAATCCCTTTCTGCACTGGGGGCTGTACCATGTTGGGGGAGGTGGGGAAGTTGAGGGTAGGGATATGTAGGAATTTTCTAGGACATGTTACTTTTTACCTTTGATCTTGGTCCTGGGTGTGTAATCCTGGGTTTCCTGGCCTGAAAAATGTCTATTCTAGACCAGAGGCTTCAGGACTTGTAGTGGTGGGACGCAGGCTAGGGTTTGTTCCTCTTCTAGCAGTAAGCAATAAATATTTTGGTGCTAAGTCTACCCCACCTCTGTGAGACTGGTCTGTGTATGTGTTGGGGGAGGGATACAGGCTGTCACTGGATGTAAGAATCAGGCCAATCCAGCTAGATGTGGTGGCTCCCACCTCTAGTCCCAGCTCCTGAGGAGGCTGAGGCAGTAGGATTGTTTGAGTCCAGGAATTTGAGGCCAATCTGGTAACACAGCAAGACCTTGTCTTAAAAAAAAAACAAAAACAGGTTCATTTAGTTGTAACAATAATATCAATAATATGAGATTCTCTTTCTCTCTGAATCTTTGTGATTCTGAGGATGGAGGAGAATTTGGATAGCAATAGGGTAATGTGTTATTCAATTATATTTTGTTCCTGCACTTCTCATAGCGTGTTAAGTTTGAATAATGAATATCAGACCTATCTTATTTACCCAAAACCTATTCCAGACAACGCAGGGATTCCTCATTGCCCCATCCTGTTTGGTACCTGAGTTCTTTAAGAAGGAGACCTCTGGAAGTTCAGACAGTGAAACAACCAAGTTATCTGAAGAGACTTCATTTTCACATTTTACATAGTAAAGAGGGAAAATTCAGATAATTAGGGATGACTAAAAATATATATATCCAGGAGCTGGGGATATAGCTCAGTATTAGAGCACCTGCCTGACATGCACAAGGCTCTGGGTTCCATTGTCAGCATCGTACAAAAGAAATCAGTTCCTGTATTTGGACTGTGAGTGTCCCGACAATTTATCTGAATGTATTTGGTTCCTGCGATTTTTTTCTTTTTTCTTTCTTTCTTTTTTTTTTTTTGGTACTAGGGATCGAACTCGGGACCTTGCGCTTTCGAGGCAGGTGGCGTGGTTCCTCTATTTTTAATATTGATTGGGAAGAGGTTAGAGAATGAGGGAAAACAGCTTTGTTTCAAATATGTCTTGGGCTGGGGATTTAGCTCAGTGGTTCTGCCTCCTGCCTCAAAAGCCCAAGGACCCGAGGACCCGAGTTCGATCCCCGGTACCAAAAAAAAAAAAAAAAAATCAAATAAGTCTGGTTTGGTAAGTAGTGAAGGTTTGGAGGCTGACTGATACCAGCTCTATCTCAGATGGATCTGAATACATTTGATTTCTGATTTTGGATAGGGACAGACAAGTTATCTGAAGGAAAACAGTTCTATTTCAAATTTATCTGGTGAGGCTGAAAAATACCACTTCTGTGAAAAAAAATAATCTGAAGGGATCTGTTTAATTATTGGGTTTATGGAGAGAAATATTTATAATTATGACAGCCAGCACACTAAGCACTTACTGCCTGCCACGAAGTTCTAAGCAAGCAAGCTTTAAATGTATTAACTCATTTAGGCTCGTATCAGCCTTGTGAGTTACATTGTTATCATGCCCATTTAGCAGGTGCGGATATTTTGGCACAGAGTGGTTAAGTGACTCGTCCAAGCACTCACATAGCCAATAAATGACAGAGCGAGGTCAAATCCCAGACCTACCATTTACTAGCTGTTTAAGGACCATGTGTGGCTCAGGACCTGCTGAAGTGGAGTTTAGAAGTTAGGCAATCTTCCATGCTATTAAAAGTCATGACTAGCCAGGCGTGGTGGTGCATGCCTGTAACCCTAGCATTCAGGAGGTGGAGGTAGGAGGACCACTGTGAGTTTGAGGCCAGCCTGTGCTATGTAGTGAGCTCCAGGCCAGTCTGAACTACATTATGAGACCCTGTCTGAAAAAAAAAAAGTCATGGACTAAAGCTCAGTGCAGTACAGGCCTGTAATCCCTGGGAGGCTGAGGCAGGAGGATTGCTGTGACTTTGAAGCTAGCTTGGGCTACAGAGTGAGTTCAAGGCCAGCCTGGACTACATAGTGAGAATCTGTCTTGAAGAACCAAAAACAAAACCCCCAAAACTTAGTGACTGTCTCAGTTACTCTTCTCATTTCTGAGCCAAAATACCTGATACTCAAAGTTAAGAGGGAAAAGGTTTATTTTGGCCCAGAGATTATAGAGGTTTCAGTCCATAGTAAGCTAGCTCCAAGCCAGGGTGGCATGGCAGAGGTGCATTGCAGAGCAGAAACAGTCCATGGCAGGGCAGGTATGCAGAAGGCAGCAAAGCAGAGAAGTAGCAGCAGCAACCAAGCCTGCCTTTATATTTCATCCAGGCTACTTGCCCTTTGGGTGGTGCCACCCACACCCAGGGTGGGGCAGCCTTAATCCCAGCATCACACACCCTAGATCCAGCCACCTACAAAAAACCCCACCCATGACCACATGAGGCTTTGGGGGGACACAAGCCATAACAATGACTTAGCAAGATCTTATCTCAAAATAAAAAAAGAACTGGGGACTTGGTTGCTTGGTACCAAAAAAAAATCATGGGCCAGGACAGTGATGTGTAGGTGATTCTAATCAACTTGTCTGCCTGGCCCAGGAGGTACAGCTACCTGCTCTCCGCCACTTCCCCCCACACTGGGCCACCTCTGTGTGGGCTGTTATTTTTATTAACAGTCATTAATGACATGGTGTGAGTTTCCTTGCACTTTGAAATTCTTTCCAGAGTTGAGTTCTTTTGGCCTCTCTTGTCTCTGGAACCACCTTTTACACAATGTTACAGATGAGAGAACCTAAGTTTTGAGACTCAATTTGCATTACTAGTCAGATCCTTCTGTCCCTCCTGGCTCTTATTTTTATAAACTTTCCTCTTTCCAACATTCTTGGGTTTTTTGTCTTTTGTTTTTTGAGACAGGGTTTCACTATGTAGTTTAGGCTGGCCTTGAACTCTTGGGGATCCACCTGCCTCAGCCTACTGAGTGCTGGGATTACAGGTTCACAGCACCATGACCAGCTTTTCTGGGGGGAGAGGATCTTTCCAACATTCTTGGTGGCCCACAAGAGGTTGGAGAAGCCATGGCTAAGAGGACACTTTCCACCATCACCCCTCTGGGAGGACCTCCACCAGCCCTGGGCAATCCAGCAGAGGCTGAGAGGGAGGTAATGAAAGGGCCCTTTGTGTCCCACACTGGAAATCTCATCCCCAAGAAGAAAGGTGATGATGGGAAGCCTTAATAGCTATGTGATAGGGAGCTCCACTCCAGGCTAGGCCAACCTGCCAAGTAGAGAGGAAGCATTCCTCACACTCCCGTTCACCTCATGGCAGGGCTGCAGGGGTTGCCTGGGGTATACTTGGGCCCTAAGGTCACAGAGCAGATGGTCCCACATAGATCACAGAATGTGGTGTATCCTGGGACAGGCCCAGAGCCCAGATGGTCTTATACGGGTAGTAGTACCTTGTGAGGATGCAGAGCCCTCAATTTCCTGCCATGAAGCCTGACTTCTGGCCAGAAAGGTTGAGGGGGGAAGGTACAGGAGA
Organism: Heterocephalus glaber; assembly: GCF_053883595.1. Classification (NCBI taxonomy): domain Eukaryota; kingdom Metazoa; phylum Chordata; class Mammalia; order Rodentia; family Bathyergidae; genus Heterocephalus; species Heterocephalus glaber. The sequence goes on along the minus strand of NW_028258339.1, from coordinate 3,279,493 downwards.
CCCAGCAAGGGTATGTAGAAGCCTGAGCCCTCTTCCTCCTCTTCCTTCTCCCTCAGGAGTAGCCTCTGTCTGCTGTAGCCCAGGACCTAGTTTTGGTTTTTTTACTCCCTCTCTAGTTCTTATGGATGTCACCATGATCTCAGTCAGACCTCTTTACTTCTTGGAGCCTCAGCTTCCACATCTATACAGTGGCTCTGAGGAGACTGGGTCTCTACCAGTGATGGTGAGGTGAACCTTTTAGAGCTTTCAGTCATACAAACAGCCTGCTGTGGTATACATGCCATAGGTTCGCCACCACTAGTCTATAGCATCATCATTTCCCCCACCCCGGTTTGTAGGGCATAAGTTGTGGACAGTTTATTAGGAATTTTTTTTCTGGAGCTGTGGAAGGTAGTGGGGTCCTGAAACCTAGCCTCTCCTTAGAAAAGTCAACTTCCTCTATCCCCAACTTGGAAAACTTACCCTAATGATGGTGGGAGTTGCTCCAAGATATACCCCCATCCTGCCCTGGGAGGGAAGAATAGGGGTCTCAGAGAGGGGATGCCCACTGCTGAGAGACGTAAACCTGATTCACAGCCCAGGTCTCCCTAGGCTCCAGCCCCCCAGGCCCAAGGTCCTACCCTTGGGCATGCAGCCTCTGGGAATCTGGGCAGCACTTCAGGCAGCAGCTACTTGCATCACTCTTAGCCCCCTCATCAGTTCTCCACCAAGTGTCTGGGTTAAGGGAGATAGTTCTAGGTTCTCTTCTTGGTCATGATGGGCACCCTGAGGGGACCTGGCCCTGACATTGCCTCCCTCCCACCTTGGGTGGCCCTAGCTTTACTGGCAGGCAGGCAAGGGTTAAAAGGTGTGGGCCAGCCCAGTTCCTGACCAGGTAGGCTGGGCCATTACCTTGTGGGAGGCGGCCAAGGCATCTGCCACTGCTGCTGAGTGTCACTACCAGCCGAGCCAGGGCCTGGCCAAGACAACTACTGTTTTTTAGGTACCCGAGGCTACTCTGCAGTACTCTCTGGCATTGGTGAGCACCTGGAAGCAGTGGGCCCAGGGTGTGGGGGAGACAAGAGCATAGGGGCTGAGGTAGGGTATGCTGAAGTTCCCTTCCGGAGAGAGCCAGGTCTGTGGAAGAAGTATGCTGACAGTGTGGAGTGCAGTGGGGGGCTCGAGGTGAAGCCCAAAATGTCCAACTTCCTTTTCTGGGACAGATTGATTCCTGGCCAGAAATGGGTGGGGAGGTATGGGGGAGAAGAGCTGCCTGAGTACCCCTCCTCCACCTCACTCGCACTTCCTCTCCTTTCTCTCCTGCTGAGCTGCCTCTGCCCTCCCCCACCCCAGGGCCAGTCCCTCTGGAAAGGACAGACCTGGCTATTGAGAAACTATTTCCCAGGCACCTGCCTGCCCACCCCCCATTTGTTCACCTGGAATGGAGGAAGTAGGGACTTGGAGGTGGGGAGTGCTTATTTGCTCCAGTGGCAGCAGGATATGAAAGTGGGGGTCCTGCTGACAGTGTTGGGGTGCCACCCAGCTGAGGTATCTTGGTTGTAAACAGTCATTACAGCCAGGAATTTCATTCTGGGCTGAGGTGTCAGAAGGGCAGACCTGAAAAACCTGCTGGGCCTGCCTTGGGGTATGGGGGTGCCCTCTACAGCTCTCCTACTTTAGCCCAGCCCCACTAGGGGAGGGCAGACTGATCCCGTGGAGGACCGACAGACCAGAAGGCCCCTGGGGTCACCAGTGGGAGGAGATTGCTGAGATCCCCTTCCAACCATCTCTGCTTGGTAACGCGGCAGCCCTAGGCCCAAAGTAAGTATATGGAGGGCAAGTGAGCAAAGGCAAAGGTTCCAGAGCTGGGCGTGGGGGTTCGAGGTGTTGACCTTGTGCTTAGCCTGCCCAGTGACCCCATGACTCATGCTGTAGCTATGTCCCAGAGGTCAGGCTGACAGGGTGGAGTCAGGGTTCCTGTCTTGACCCATGTAGACTTCCAGGATGCTCTGAGCTCCCAAAGAAGGAAGGATTGAGGCAACCCTGTGTGGGATGTGGGACCCATCTTTGGTGAATGGGGTGAAAGGCCCGGGGTGGGGGTTGGGTTTTTATTGGGGTGGAGGAAAGCTCAGGGGAGCTTGGTGAATGTTCCCCCAAACCCAAATGAGGCTTTAGAAAATAGGGAGAGCCCCTGGACCTGTGAGGCAGAAGAGACTGAGCTAGGGCATATGCTGGGAAGTGTCAGCCCTTAGATGGGTGAGTGTGTGAGGCCTCTGTAAAGTACAGCTGGCCTGGCTTTGTGGAAAGGCTTTGGCATGGGTGTCCGATCTTTTGGCTTGCCTGGGCCACACTGAGTGAATAGGCATGGTTTGGGGCCACATGTAAAATATATAATATAGTTTATGTATATAAGTATCAAAACTGCCTTTTAAAAATGTTTTTATTCGACTGGGGATTTAGCTCAGTAGTGCCTCCACCTGTCTCGAAAGTGCAAGGTCCCTAGTTCAATCCCTGATACCAAACAAAAAAAATGTTTTTATGGGCCGAGGATTTAGCTCAGTGGCATCGCACCTGCCTCCCAAGCTCAAGGTCCTGAGTTCAATCCCCAGTATCAAAAAAACCCTGCTAATCAAAAATATTTTTATTATAATATTAAGGAAAAAGAGGCCAAGTGGCCTGTGGGCTGCAGATTAGATGCACCTGCTTTAGAACTGACCTCACCCCTGATAATGAGGACAGGGCATAAGTGCTTCAGGGGAGGATACAGACCCTGTCGGGCAGGCAGGAGGACTGCAGAGAAAGCGGGGGATGTTAAGGTCCCAAAGCAAGGGGGAGCTCAGCCATAGCCCACAATATAAAGATGGGGAGTCGCTTGAACCCATGCTCTTGGTTGCCTGGGTGTTCACCCCACCTGGCTACCATGTCAAGACTAGCTGTGGATTTCAGGGTAGTTGGGGTGAAAACTGGCCCATGAGGCTCTCCCAGTCACCTGCTGTGGAGATTAGGCCAGGTGGTGGGAGGTGATGTCACCAGGTTGCCCAGCTGGGGACTGAGCAGGATGTGAGAGAGGGAGAGCTGGCACCCAGCCAAGGTAGTCTCCACGGTCACCCAAGGTTTAGGGGGGCAGGAAAGGAGGCAGGGGACGGGTGGCTTGTTATCTGTAGCTGTGGACTGCTTCTCACAAATCTTGGCATGGTGACTTCCCTTTGGTAATCTCAGGACAGGCTCAGAGGAAGAAAAAGCCTAGAGGGACCCTGAGATCATATGAATACTTGCTACATCAGGGCTCCAGGATGGAGCTGGGACAATAGACCCACAGACCTGGGCATAGATCCTGGCTCAGCTCTCTGAGCCTGTGTTCACACAATCACTTGTTCAGTCTGCAGCATGTTCTTGGAGCACTTACTGTGTGTGCAGTGGTGTTGGAGGTACTGAAGATGCTGATGTAACAGGAAAAGACAGGGAGGTACAGGGGAGGCCAGTCTCTTGTTGGACAGCAGTAGTGAGAGGGTACTATGCAGGGTCCATCTCTGGAAGTGACATATAAGCCCTAGAATGTTAAGTGAGAAGTAGGGCTATGGCGGTGAGACTTTGAAAACAACACTCCTGACAGCAGCCACAGCCTGGGCAAAGGCCCTGAGAACGGATAGACTGGGGAACTTATGAGGAAGTCGGTGGACTTGGAGCAACTCTAGTGAGGGAGAATGTAGGACCTGAGGAGTAGGCCTACACTGTGTCCTTGGCTGTGGGCAAGTCACCTCATCTCTCTGTGCCTTACTTTCTTCATCTCTAACACAGGAGTAATAATCACAGAACTCCTATCACTGGGGGGTTGTGAAGATTCAATGTGGCATAGTAGGTAACTGTTCTAGGCACCCAGGTGCTTAATAAGTGCCCCCTGTTGTTATACTTGATCGAATTTGTACCACTATTTCTCTCTCCCCAGGCAAGACCTCTGGCAGTGGCTCATGGGCCTCTGAGGAGGCGTAAGTCCACCCAGCGTCCCACTTGCTGTGTTCCCACTCAATGGGAAGGGAACCAAGGTACCAGGGCCAAGTGGGTCCAGACATCAACACAGAATATGAGAGGGAAGGGCCGGGGATTTAGCTCAGTGGTTTCGCCTCCTGCTGCGCAAGCACAAGGACCCGAGTTCAAGCTCCAGTACCAAAAAAAAAAAGAAAGAAAGAATATGAGAGGGAAGCCAGGCATGGTGATGCACGCCTGTACTCCCAGCACTCAGGAGGCTGAGGCAAGAGGATTGCTTCAAGTTTGAGGCTAGCCTAAGCTACATAGTGAGTTTGAAGCCAACTTGAATTGCATAGTGGAGACTGTCTCAAAAAAAAAAAGACTGTGAGAGGGCAGGCCAGGCAGGTGGGTGGGGCCCAAGGAATCCCCAGCTAGAGCATGGGAACCTGGGTTGGGCCAGGGGCCAGGGTGTGGGGTGGTATATCATGTATTCTGCTTCCTTAATGGCCCCTGTGTCACTCTCAGGCCTTGTCTAGCCATCAGCCACGGGCTCCCCACAGCATCGAGATGGAAGTCAAAGGTCAGCTGATCAGCTCTCCTATCGTCAATGTCCCAGGTTGGTAGCTGGTTCCCCCTCCTGCTGCTCTTCCCCTGCTTTGAATCACTACCTGCTCTCTTGGGGAGGGTTGGTCTCTGGTGCCACAGATGCTCCAGGATGCCTTAGCTACCCCACTGATCTTTGCTCCCTCTGTGTCCAGCTGCCCTGTTTGGAGAGGCTGCCCCCCAGGTGAAGTCAGAGCGTCTTCGGGGGCTACTTGACCGGCAGCGGGCTCTCCAGGAGGCACTGAGCCTGAAACTTCAGGAGCTCAGAAAAGTTTGTCTCCAGGAGGCGGTGAGAGCCAGGTCCTAGGGGTCTCAAGTGGGAGGGAGTGAGGAGCTGGGGCCCTGGGTAGGCCAGCTGTGTTGGCAGTTGCTGAGCCACTTGTCTGGGGTGTAGGTTATCTGATAACCCCTTGTCTCCTCAAAGCTCTGCTTAAACATCTTAGAATCAGCGAATCAGTGAAATACGGTGATGTCAGCCCACAATTCCCACGCAACAACTCTAAATCCCCAAAGCCTCAAAAAATAAAACCCTTTTCCAAAATTTGGCAGCACAGCCTACCCTGAACTGACATAGGATGATTTATAGTTGTTTTTTTGTTTTTTGTTGTTTTTTTGTTTTTGGTCCTGGGGATCGAACTCAGATCCTTGCGCTTGCGAGGTGGGCGGCAGAACTGCTGAGCTAATCCCTGGCCCCGCTGATTTATAGTTTTGACTTACAGCTTGTGTGTGAATGTCCACACAGTTTGCTGGAAATAATAACGTGGTTCAGACTATGCAGCCCCAGACCTGATGGGAATATTATATAAAGTACACTACATAGACTGTGTCTTCTTTATAAAAACTGCAATATTCTGCACTCTTGGTTTCGAAGCCTTTGGTACCTCCTGCCCCAGGGTTTAGGCCATTGAAGGGCTGAGAGTCTATGCTACTCACCTGCCTGGTGGAGGAAGAGACATAATATGTGTGGGGTGCTGGGCAGGGCCAGGCTCCACAGAGGACTTCTGTAGCTTTTGGGATCATCACTGCTTTACTCTGTGCCTACAATTGACTCTTGGTCATGTCTATCCCCTGCCTCCTCCAGGAGCTTACTGGCCAGTTGCCCCCTGAGTGCCCACTGGAGCCTGGTGAACATCCTCAGCTGATCCGCCGCCGGCCCCCTGCAGCCCGTGCCTACCCTCCAGTGCATCCTAACCCAGCACACCTCTCCTTGTGCCCTGCTGAGGTGAGTAGATGGGTATGGAGGGTGAGATGGTGGGGGAAAGGGGGAGGAACAGGCATGGAAAGAATGCCTGGGAGTAACCTGGGAGGTGGAGATGAGAAGGGAAAGGGCTAGAAGAGGTGGTTTTCTGGTATTATGCTGTCCCTAACTCTATCAGGACTGGCCTCCCACTTTCAGGAAGATGAACATGCCCAGCCCAGGGAGGATGACTAAGCTCCATCCCTAGGCAGATAGGCCTGCCTGCAGGAAGAGCAGGCCCCGCTTCCAGTGCAGATGGATTCTGCCACTGCCTGGGTCCTGTGCCTGGCCATTTCCAACATTTGGTCCTATTCCACCCCTCTTGGGCCCCATAGGAGCTGGCTCTTGAGGCCCTGGAGCGGGAGGTGTCAGTGCAGCAGCAGATCGCTGCAGCTGCTCGTCGCTTGGCCTTGGCCCCTGAGCTGAGTGCTGAGCAGCGCCGGCGTCGGCGCCAGGTGCAGGCAGATGCTCTTCGGAGGCTACATGAGCTGGAGGAGCAGCTTGGAGATGTCCGGGCCCGCCTTGGCCTCCCAGTGCTTCCACCCCAACCACTGCCACTGTCCTCAGGGGCACTCATCACCACCCAGGGAGTCTGCCTAGGCACGCGCCTAACTCAACTCAGCCAAGGTGAGCCAGGCCTTAGAATCCCACCAATGACATGGGGAGCATAGGCCAGGAAATGAGCTCTGGCTAATGGATGTGGTGGTGGGGGGGATGGGTGAGCAGCCAGTGAATGGTGAGAGATGGACAGATCTTAAAGGAGCCATCGAGTAAGAAGAGTTGTGATAAAGGGCGATAAATGGGCAAGGGAGACCTTGAGGGACTGAGTAGTAGGCCCCAGGAAAGTGAAGGCCCAAGCCCATGCTGGTCTTCCATTAAGGTAAAAGTGGGTTTCTGGGAAGGGAACAGAGTGAGGAGGGACCACCCAGAATGTGGGGTAAGCAGAAGAGCCCATCTAGAGGGGAAATGGGATGGTACCTAGGCCTTGGGGTGATAGTTCTGTTTTTCTTCCTTCTCACCTATAGAAGATGTAGTCCTGCACTCGGAGAGCAGCTCCCTCTCAGAATCCGGGGCCAGCCATGACAATGGTGAGGACTTGTATCCCTTAACCTGCCCCCAGTCCCCTGCTAGGTTCCCTCAACCCACTCAGTGATGCTCAGACCCTCCCCTACTTGTTTAGCTGTTCCTTAGCTGTGCTCCATCTTTCTATGGCCCCCATCTTTTGGGGGGTATTTTTTGCTTTGTTTTAGAGACAGGGTCTTGCTATGTAGTACAGGCTGGCCTTGAACTCACTGTGTAGTCCAGGCTGGTCTCTTCCTGACTCAGCTTCCTGAGTGCTGGGATTAACAGGCATGTACCACCATCCCTGGCCCCCACCCATCATCTTAGTATCACCCCATCCCTCCCTCCACAGCCCCAGGGCCTACACTGTGAGCTCCTCTCTTCCTCTTTTTGCCCTGTCTCATTCCTTAGCTCCTTAGCCTCCTTAACCCCTATCCCAGCACTAGCCTTTGCCCTGTGCTTTGCGCCAACCTGTCCTGGCCCATCTGGGCCCTTTCTTTTTTTTTTTTTTTGGTACCAGGGATCAAACTCGGGACCTTCCGCTTTCGAGGCAGGCAGCAGCACCACTGAGCTAAATCCTCAGCTGGGCCCTTTCTTTTTAACTTCTACCCCAGTTTTTTTCTTCCACTCAGAGGAGCCCCGTGGCTGCTTCTCTCTGGCCGAGCGCCCCTCACCACCCAAGGCGTGGGACCAGCTTCGGGCAGCATCTGGGGGGAGCCCTGAGAGGCGAACCCCGTGGAAACCACCCCCGTCAGATCTTTATGGGGATTTGAAGAGCAGGCGGAACTCTGTGGCCAGCCCTACCAGGTGAGGATGAACTCTTTCTCCCCGCACCCCAGGAGCCAGGAATGGGATCCTGAGCCTGGGATGACAGGAGGGCCTGCTGTGGGGTATGGACTCTAACCTGGGCCCCGACCTGGGCCTGCCCATCTCTGTCTAGCCCCACCCGCTCACTGCCCAGGAGTGCCTCCAGTTTTGAGGGGCGAAGTGTGCCTGCCACCCCTGTCCTCACCCGGGGCACTGGCCCCCAGCTGTGCAAGTAAGGGGACTCTGGGGGTGGGTCTGAGGATCAGAGGAGGGTACCTTTAGTTCTGACTGGAGGTGTTGAGGAGAAATTGTCAAAAGGTGTGGGAAATGGGCAGTTGGGCTTTGAAGGCGAATAGGAATTATCTTGGTGAAGAAAGGGGAGGAAATTGGGAACAGAAACACCAAAGTTTGAGTATGGGCTTTCCTGTGTTTTGTACAGGTTATTTCCCTTGTGAATCATTGTCTCATTTTTGAAGTGGACATAGTAATATCAGCCTTTGAAAGACTTAGGAATTTGAACAAATTATGAGTGATTGATTAATTTCTTTCTTTTTTTTTTTTTTTTGGTACTGGGGACCTAACTCAGGTCCTTGTGCTTGCGAGGCAGGTGGCAGAACCACCGAGCTAAATCCCCAGCCCATGAGTGATCGATTAAAAATACTCCAAAAAGAAAAAAAAACATGGAGTAGAAATTTAAAGAACTTAATAAAACTCCTACATTTTATTTTAAAAAACACAGGCATTATAAGTTCTGGGTAACGTACTAAGTACCTATCATCTGCTAGTAATCAGTACTTTATAGCAGCTTATTTAAGTATCATGAGATCCCTCTGAAGGGGTGTTATTGGCATTCCCATTTTATAGATGAGCAAACTGAAGTGTAAAGATTACTTGTTAGTAAACTGAAGGCCTGATATTTGAACCCAAGCAATTTTGACTCTAGAGTTTGCTTTTAATCACTATGCTGTTAAATACTTACCAGCGCCTACTTTCCCCAGGCTGCAAAAAATACACCAAGGCCCTGTCCTTGTGGGTCCTCCATTCTGTGCATGGTGGCTATTGTGGTTCACATACATGATGCGACAGTTCAGACTGGTGTTATATTCCAAGCCTAAGGACTGATACCTGGTCCTGGAGGTAGAGAGAAGCCACAAGCAGGACCTTAGCAGGAATTGAGGGGTCAGGAAGAAACCTCTCTGTGGCTCCTCCTCTGCCAGTGTTTTCTCCTCGGTTCTACACATATTTACAGCCCCCCTCAGCTAGCAGCCCTGTCCCCCAATACATTTCTAACTCCTGGACCCCCTAGTCTGGGACCAAACCTCAGCTGCCATTAACGTGCTACTGTCACCTTCACACACAACATCTTATAATCCTAGGTCCATTTTAGAAATGTGTAAGTGAGGCTCAGAAAGAGATGAGGTAGGGAGGGCACTCAGGTCATGTGCCTCATTTTTCTGACCTTCCTCCCATTACCCCTACCTCTGTGCTCCAGACCCGAAGGCCTCCATTCTCGCCAGTGGTCCGGCAGTCAAGACTCCCAGATGGGCTTCCCCCGGGGGGAACCTGCCTCTGATCGTGCCTCCCTCTTCGCAGCTCGCACTCGCCGCAGCAACAGCTCTGAGGCCCTGCTGGTGGACCGGGCAGCTGGTGGGGGAGCTGGTTCCCCACCTGCCCCTCTGGCTCCCCCTGCCACTGGCCCCCCAGTCTGCAAAAGCAGTGAGGTGCTATATGAGCGCCCCCAACCACCCCCTTCCTTCTCCTCCCGCACAGCTGGCCCCCTAGACCCTCCCCGGGCCACCCGGCCTAGTTCAGCTGCCCCTGTCTCCCGTGGGGCCCCCAGGCTACCACCTGTGTGTGGAGACTTCCTCTTGGACTATTCCTTGGACCGGGGCCTGCCCCGAAGTGGTGGCGGGGCAGGCTGGGGGGAACTGCTGCCTGCAGCTGAGGCCCCAGGACCCCTCTCCCGTCGGGATGGGCTCCTCACCATGCTCCCCGGCCCACCACCCATGTATTCAGCTGACAGCAGCAGCCCCCTCCTCCGCAGCAAGGACCCCCACACCCGTGCTACCCGTACTAAGCCCTGTGGCCTGTCCTCAGAAGCTGTTGAGGGCCTGGAGGTGCATCCAAACCCTCTCCTGTGGATGCCCCCACCCACCCGTATACCCCCAGCTGGTGAGCGCAGCGGCCACAAGAACCTTGCCTTGGAGGGGCTGCGGGACTGGTACATCCGGAACTCGGGACTGGCCATGGGGCCCCAGCGCCGGCCTGTGCTGCCACATGTGGGCCCACCACACCCGCCCTTACTCCATGCCCGCTGCTATGAGGTGGGCCCGGCGCTCTATGGGGCCCCCAGCCAGGCAGCGCTCCCGCACTCAAGGAGTTTCACAGCACCCCCTGTCTCCAGCAGGTATGGGGGCTGCTTTTATTGATGGGTAGGGGTCTCTTGAAGTGGCAGAGTTATCCAGGCTAGGGAAGTAGTCGTGATAGCTAATGACTGGGGCCACAAGGACATTCGTTGCAGCATTGGCATAGTGACTGTACCAGGCATGAGCAGTGTTAGTCCTTGGGGTCCTGGTGGAGGTGGATCTTGGGTGCTGTTAGCAGCAGCTCTTTACCAAGCTATAGAAGCATTTTAATATTTTAACCAGTGCATGTCAGCTGAAAGTGAGCCTTGAAGTCAGGGTGCCAGGAGGAAGGGACATCGTGTGCCCCTTACCTTTCTCTTCCTCTTTTTCCATGCCCCATGCTTGGGAGCCTTGAAGGTGCTGTCTTATACCTGCCTTCACCTCTTTAACGAGCCTGTTTTCCTCTTTCTGTGTCTTGTCTGTCTTTTCTTCTCCTCTCATCTTCCCCACCCTGTCCTCCGGATTCCTGCTGTCCCTTCTAAAGATACTACGCGGATTTCCTGTACCCCCCGGAGCTGAGCGCTCGCTTAAGTGACCTGACGCTAGAGGGGGAGCAGTCTTCCAGTTCTGACTCCCAAACCCCAGGGACACTGGTTTGACTCTTCCTGATATGCCCCTTGTTGGCCTGGGCATGACTCCAGCCTGAGGAGCACACAGGCAAATTTGCTGAGCTCTGGGATGTGGTTGCTCTCAGTTCTGGGGGGTGCCAGCCTGATCTTCCAAGGCCCCTGGCTCCCCATGGGCCCAAGGTGTGATACCCTGCTTCTCCTCTCATACTGTGCTGGGGACTGGGGGCCTCAATCAGCTTCAGAGAGGGGGTAATGTCATGGGGACTCTAAGCCCCTTCCTACATTTCTGTTTACAGTTGTGATTTAGTATTCACTGTCTTCACCCAACACTAGGCGTTTTATAAAAGGGAAACTGTGAGTTCGTCCTGGTTGGGTTCATTCCTGTCCCCATGCCCAGCCTGTCCCATTTAGGAAGCTCCCCCAAATAAAATGGACCATATAGAGTCCCCGGGCCCTGTTTAGGGCCACCAGGAGACTCTGGTATAAACAGAACTCCTGCCATCTCCTACTAAGGGAGTTCTTGTGCAGGTGGGCTCTCTGCTCACCTTTGGATGGATTGAAGTGTGGATGGGATACCTGAAGGGCCCTGTCCTTGTCTGTACCCTCAGCCTGTGTGCCCACCATCTCCAATCAGGAGGCCACAGGAGTTTGAGAGCCATCAGGTGTGTTACATTCTGGGATGCTGTGGTGGTTGAACCTGGCATCTGGATGATGTCAGTAAAATCCTCAGGTGACGTCTGGCCATGGGTCACAGCCCACGTCACATCTTCCTTGGCTTTCCTTACATTCACCACTTTTTAAACAAATTACACAAACTGTGTTTTCTATGATCGCTATCTGTGACTTTCTGGAGCTGGGGGTTCCCCTACCCCATTTACCTGGTGTTAAACTTTCTTTTTGTACCAATGGATCTGGGGCCAAGACACTACCCACACTGGAAGGGGATTTCTATAATAAATGTGTAAACTGAACCCCTGTGTTACTCATCTATCTGCTTTGCCACAGCGGCCCACAATTCTAGTTCAGTCCAGATAATATAGTACACTTTTACATGAAGAATGATACCATGGGATGGGCCAGATGGGCCAGGGTAAAACAAAGCACCATGGAAACAGATAATGTCATCTGTTTTGACTTGACTCTGCCTTGTGAGGTGAGTCAACTTATTAGCCTGATTGCACTCAGATTACTGGCCCACCTGAAGAACTCAGTAATCTGTGTGTATGTGTGATGCTAGGGCTTTGTACATGTTAGGTAAGCACTGTACCACTGAGCTCCATCCTACACATTACACCCTTAATCTGTCCATGCTGATCTAGAGGTAACAGGTTTGAGGAAGACCCTGAGCGATTACACACACACACACGCACGCACGCACGCACGCACCCGGCGCACACAGAGTTCAACAGCATTGAAAAACAAGGCCACCGTGTCCACTGAAATGCACAAGGACTTCAGCCAGGATCCCAAACTAAGCTTGAGAGATTTAACAGCTTTATTGTTACAGCAATACTGATATATCTACCGATATCTACTGATATATCCAGTTGCGGCTACCTTACCCTCCGCGCCTTGGTCCATGACACTGTGGAACACTGGGGGAGGGCAAAACCTCTTAAATAGCAGAAGGCAACTGGGACCGGTGAGGGTTGAGGTCACCTGGTTCAGCAGGGTCAGGATACCTGACTCCACCAGGTGAGGACTGAGAACATTTGGCTTGGGGTCTAGGTTTGGCAATGCCTTAACCTAGGTTTGAAGTTGAGGTGGGGGTCTGGAAAAGCCTTGGTCCAAGGTTCAAGATTTGAGAATGTCTTGACCCAGGCCCCAGCTTTGGTGCTGCACATGGGAGACTGGTGAGTCCCAGAATTTAGGTAGGTATCTCTGGGTCCATGTTTTGAGACTGGCCATGGACACTAGTCCCAACCCCAAGGTCTGAGGCTGGATGTAGGTGGCTCTGGGTTCCAAGTTGAGGGTTGTGGAAGACGATAGTCCCTAGGTAATGGGGGCTTGGGTGTGAGTGATACCCTATTTTTTTTTGAGACAGGGTCTTGCTCTGTAGTTCGGGCTATCCTTGAGCTCACTATGTAGCCCACGCTGGCCTCGAACTCCAGGTAATCCTCCTGCCTCAGCCTCCTGAGTGCTGGGATTACAGACGAGTGCCACCACACCTGGCTGATACCCAAATTTTAAATTGGAAATCACTGATGTCCTTTTCTTTTTTTTTTTTTTTGGACTGGCTAAGGTGCTCTTGACTTCTATTATAAAAGCTGGGAGGGCTGGGAATTTAGCTCAGTGGCTCCTCCGGCCTGCCTCGAAAGCGCAAGTTCCCGAGTTTGATCCCCAATACCAAAAAAAAAAAAAAAAATGGGAGAGGGATCTGTGTGCCGGTAAGGGCTGGGGTGGGGGTGTTCTTCAGGTCCTGGGTACAGGTTCCAGGCCCTTAGGATCCAGCCTCCTGTTCTTGTCCCAGCGCCTCTAGTAGCAGCCCCATTGGCGTCCGCTTGAGACCAATGCTCTCAATTTTGTTCTCAATCTTGTTTTTAAGGTTTCGAAGGCGTAAAGAGGCGTGCACCAGGATCACTGTGGGTGGTACGAGAGGAGTGGGGTCAGTGGGATGGGGCTTCAGCTTGCAGCCAATCGGGGCCCACATAAGGGAACCGGTGCAAGGCAGGACGATGGAGTGGTGGGCAACCAGGATGCCTGTTAAGTATGGCCGAGTAATTCAATTCGTTTGGCAGTGGAGGCGTGGCCAGAAGAAAGGGTTTTCAGTAACTGGAATGTGGCCAGTGTAAGGCACCTAACACCAGGAGCCCCAAAATGTCACTAATAAGAGGGGTGTTCCCAGAAGGAGGGAGCGAAGTCAGGAAAGGAGCATTTAACAGAGCTGCCCTCCGGGTTTCCCAGCCCTGTCTCAGACCAAGAATCAGTGCAGGCCAAGCCTGGCGTCTTAAGCGTTGGCCGTTTTCCCAGGCATCTCAGGGGTTAGTAGACTCACGAAGCACCGGCCCGGCGATGCTGAGCAGGAAGGTGCAGGCGCCACCCGCGACCCAGAGAATGAGGAGGCCAACGGCAAGCACTGCCGCTAGACAGGCGGCAGGGTGGTTGCGGCGGCAGCGTCGCATTGCTGCTCGGGTCTCAGCCGCCCACACCAGCACACTAAGGGCCACCAGCACTGCCAGCGCGCTCAGGAGCGTGTGCAGCGGACGCACATACCTGCGGGAACAAGGGTACTAAGCTAGCCTCCCCCTCCCCCATCAAATCAAAGAGGTTTAATTTGCAGCCCGCAAATACTCCCACCAGCCCTGCCTCCAACAGGTCCATCCTCCAGGGGGATTCCTGTGGACCATTTCCTGTGTTTGAATCTTACAGTCCATTTTCCTAAGGTCTTTGCTTCAGGTCCTCTCATTCTGCTAGATGCCCTGGGCTCCTGCCATTTCCCTGGTCTTTCCTACCCTTCTGGGCTCCTCTCCAGCAACCCTCCATCTGCCCCCACTTACCCCATTTGAGCCAAGCCTCTGCAGATCACTCATCTAGGCTTCCAGTCTCCACTCATTTCCATCTCCCCTGGCCCATGGTCCTTAGAGGACCCCGTTCTAGGTGCCCTCTCTTTCCCCATCACGTCTACCATTTCTCTCTCTATAGATCCTTCCTTGAATCATTACTAGAATGCTTCTAGGCCTTTGATCCCACTCTTAACTTCCAGCCCTGACCAAGTCCCTCCTCTAGATTCTCAGTCTCTCTGGTCTCCAGCTTTTCAACCCTGGGGTCTTCCCTCTGGGAAGATACCCAACAGGTATCTGCTCCTGGCGCGTTCCAATCACGGACAAGCTTTCCTCCAAGACTACTCCATAAATGTACCTTCCAAACCCTTCAACTTTTACCACGTCCCTGTCCCCGCCTCTGTCCTAAATCCTCCAGGGCTGCATTAATCTGGCCCCATCACATCACCTCACCTAAGTACGCATGTTCTCTTTGCAAGGCCTCATTTTCAGGTCCACCTCCCAGCCCACTTTCCCCTTTAGCTCCACTCCATCCTTTCCAGGTCTTCCCTCTACACCCTTCATTCCCAGCAGGCCCTCCTTATAACCAGAAGGACCCGCCTCTTTTTCCGTGCCCCTCAGGCTTTCCATTTTTACCGAATTCGCCCTTCCTAGCCTAGCATTTTTATAGGTTTCCCCCTCCCGGTCCTCAAGGATCAGCAGGGGACCCCCTCCATGGCCCTGGTGTTCCGGCCAACCAACCAACCACCACATTCCTCCCTTCCTCCCTCACCCGACTAGAGCGAGACCGAAGCCAAAGCAGAGAAGGTAGTTGGTTTGGTAGTAGAGAAGGTTGTTGATGACACGGTGGCACCATCGCTGCGGGTCCCATGGATCCGGAGCTGCCAAACGCGCCAATCCCAAAACAAAGTCGTCTAGGGCGCGTAGCGGTGGCAGCCGCACCTCCGACATCCTGTCGGTCACTGGACCAGCCCGAAGAAGGGCAGGACTACAACACCCATCACATCCCGCGGCACCGCTAGGCACACCGGGAAATGGAGTCTAGGCTAAATGATTAACCCCCCTGCTCTTAGGTGGAATGCGCAGCCGCAGCAGCGCACATGATTCGGAAGGCAAGTGACGCGCCAGTGGGGCAGCAAGGGCTGCCGGGAAATGAAGCGTTGGCCACGCTACGAAGATCTCCGAACTTCCTCACACTTCTAGACTCCGGGGCGGACTGCACTGGGCGGTGCCGGCGGTTCAAGTACGCAGTAGCCAGACAGGCAAAGATAAAGCACCAAGGGCTCTCAGAAGGATCGGAGCTAGTCTCCACTTACTGTCAGACTCCAAGAGGGTCACACCTCTCAAGGAAACTCCATGCCCCGCCCTTGAGGTCAAGCCATAAATGCCATTAGGGGCCTTTTATTCATATTCATCACATCAGAAATCATCTTTCCTGGTAAGCGTTTTTAAATCTCAAGGTAGGGTTAGTATACTTCCTCTGGGTCCCTGGCTATGTTCTCCAGGATCGGGGCCCCAGGGATCTGCTACCTCCCTGGATCCGTGCCCTAGCTCTTCCAGCATACAATCATTAAAAAGTGCTTGAGGGAAGTGAGCTGTTGGTTTAGACATAGCTTTGCTGAGTGGAAAGAGGACACAAGCCTCTTTAGTGCTTGCTAACTGGTGGCTTCCACAACACTTCCCCATACCCAAGGCTCAACCCTGTAATCTGTTACTGAAGATTCCTAGCACAGCCGTCAGGGTCCTTAAAAGTCATCATCATCACAGATGTCAAGGTACACGTCGAAAGCCTCTCTGTTGCAGTTTCCGTCGGGAGTGAAGACATATTTGTGGAAGGTTCCATCTACGCAGATGGCTGGGGGTGGTGGTGGTAAAAGGTTAGGGGCTGCCACTGCCATACACTCCAGTTTTCTCAAGTGTCCCTTGGCCTAAGGTTTACCTCCAGGCCTTTGCCCAAGTGTCATACCCCTTAGTGATGATGGAGTTGAGCCACACATTCCAACTCCCTCAGGCTTCTGATGGCCCTCAAATTGTTTTAGGTCCAACCTGCAGGCTTTTGCTCTTGCAGACCCTTTTCCCAACCAACAGGCTATTCCCACTCACCAATTACAGAGTTGACGTTCTTGGAAGTATTTCGACCAAAGGCGCAGATGCAAGCCGACTCAGCAGGCACGGTGAAGCTCGCCAGGCTCCACTGAGAGTCCACGTACTGCCCAATCATAGGCCCCACCTTGCCCACGCGAGCCAGCCTGCAGGCAGCACTGGGTAAGTCTGACATGGTACATGAGCAGGGGCATGGGGACACTACAGGGTAGGGTGGGGGTACTCACGCAGAGCGGCGGTTGAGGCGGGTATCCTTGAGAGCGAAGATATGCACAGTGCCCTTATCACTGGAAGCGCAGAGGAAGGAAGAATCATGGCTGAAGTTAATGCTGCAAGAGAGACCAGCAGTGACGCCCACATGACATGTGCCATGTGGTCACTAGCCCACTACACATATCCTGTGCTCACCAGTATAGAATGGCAGGGTCAGTGCCTCGGCGCAGCTCTACTAGTTTCTCCTTGGATTGGGTGTCAAAAAGGCGAATGAGGGTTCCCTTCTGGGAAGCCGAGGCCACCACAGTGCCTGGCTGGTTCAGAGACACACAGGCCACATCACTCTGATGTGCATTGATAGTGAATGGAGCAGATGAAGTGCCAGGCTTTGTGCTCGCCAGGTCCTGAGGTAGGAGGCAGCAGTTCAGGGTTGAGATGTCATGGAGGGGAGCGGCCATGGGCCCACAGGGAGAGATGGCCCACCTGCCTGCCCACCCTTGTCTGTTGGGTGGCTCACCACAAGTTGCAGACTTCCACACTTGTGTCCTGGAAACACGAGCAGTTGCTTCTCTAGGCTGGGACAGAGATCACAGAGCCCTAGGGTTTGAGGATAGGGAGATAGGCAGGTGGAGGAAAGGCAGAGGCCAGGAAAGGTCTCAAAAGGACAGAACTGGTTAATGACACGATACCTACAGAAGCCTCTGGGGGGCAGGCTTTCTCTTTGCTGGGCAAATCCCTTCTGCCCCCAAGTAGCTGATTCTAATAAACTGCTGGGCCAGCCATGGAGGCCCAGTTCTGCTTTCCATGCTCACCCATGTCTTCACCAGGTGTTTCTGCTCTGTCATTGGGGCACTCAGGGTGGGGCAGGGCCAAGGGTGGGAGAAGGGAACTGACTGAAGAATGGAAAGAGGAACAGACTGCATCTTTCAGTCTATTTCAGCATCTCTGTGCACAGAGCCTCTCCCTGCACCTTTTCCAGTGTCTCTGGGTGTATGCTTCTTCCTTTCTCCCTCATCTCTGCCCCTTTGCCCTGTCATGGTCTCACACTTACACCTGCACATCTGAGTCCTTACCCTTGGGGTTGTCCCGAGTGTCAAACTCAAACAGCTTTCGGGGATTGTCAGGGAAGGAGTACACATAGATGCGGTTCCTCAGCACAATCACGATCCTGTGGGTTTTACACAACACAGGAGACTGAGGGGAGAGTGGGTTGCCTAGGCAGGACTAATCTTCTCACTGTGAGGACCTCCTGGCCTCCACCCCAGTCCCCTTCAGGCTTACTTGTCATGGCGCATGCGCACAGCCAGCACTGGTTTGGTGAAGGTGAATTCCAGCACCAGTTTGTCCTTAGAGTCCTTGCCTTCCCGGGCATCATCCCAGATCAGCACTGCTGGGCAGGTGGGTAGGGTGGTGGGGCCAAAGTTTAAGGTGAGAGGCAGCCCTGATGACACAGGAAACCCACTCCTACTCCCCATGGGACCTTAACCCACTTGCTTGATCTTTCACTAAACACCCTGTGTAAGCCCTGCACAGAATGAGCATTGTGGACACAATCCCTGAGACAATAGGTGCTAGAACTGTTAGGCCTAATTGGAGATGAGGTCTGGCCAAGGACCTTACTGTCCATTAACAACCAAGTAAGGGGCAGGGGATTTAGTTCAGTGGCACCGTGCCTGCCTCACAAGCACAAGGTCCTGAGTTCCATCCCTGGTACAAAAACAAAAACAAGAACTCATGCCCATGTCTGTAACTTCTCTTCAGTAATCATTTTTGCCTCCAAGGTCCCAGTCCATACCCCTAGGAGATTTCTGGGAGGAAACCTAGGGTCTATGTATGACTCACCTAGGACGATTCTTGCATGTTTCAGTGGGATTGGACAAGAAAAACCCTTAAAACGGAATGGCACTTGAGGGTCAAGCCAAGGGGGGTATCAGAGAGACAGTTCTAAGATTTGAAAACCTATTGATTGTGTCATCTTTTTTTGTGGGGTTAGGGATGAGACAGGGTCTGAATATGCAGTTCAGGCTGGTCTTGAACTCACTATGGAGCCCAGGCTGGCCTTGAGCTCACAGGCATCCTCCTGCCTCAGCTTCCTGAGTGCTGGAATTACAGATGTGTGCTACCACGCCCAGCTTGATTGTGTGATTATGAATAAATCACTTAACTTCACTCTCTGGGCATCATGGTGCATGCCTGTAATCCCAGCACTCAGGAGTCAGGTGGATTTCCACCTGTTAAGGTTTTGAGGTTACAGATGGATTGGAAAGCTCTGGGAAAATTAACAGACAAAAATTTCCCAGGTTCAACTTTAAAGCATGATATTTTAAAACCCAAAAAAACTCACTATAGTGGACTTGTGAAAAAAAGTATTCAGTCATTGTTAGCACTGAATAAATATCCTTTTAAGTTATATATATACAAACATGTGACTCTGTTAGCTTTAGTTAGTAGCTCTCTTCTTTTTTCTCTTTTTCATTGGCTTTTTTTTGGTACTGGGAATTGAACTCAGGACCTTGCGCTTGCCAGGTAGGCGAGGTGCCACTGAGCTAAATCCCCGGCCCTTCATTAGGTTTTTACTTGGTGCTTTTTCTTGTTTTGCACCAGAGGCCAGTCTGGGCTACAAAGCAAGCCCCTGTCTCAAAAAACAAAACACAAAACAAAAAACCCTCAGTTTTCTCACTGGTAACAATGAGGATAATGGGGCCGGGGATTTAGCCCAGTGGTTTCGCTGCCTGCTGCGCAAGCACAAGGACCCGAGTTGGATCTCCGGTACCAAAAAAAAAAATGTTGCAAAAATGAGGATAATGGAGCAAGGGGAGAATGTGCTTATTAATGCACATGCCAGGCCTAGCACATAGTTCCTTGAAGATTAAATGAATGAATGCATGCAAAGTGCATAGAATAGTACCAGGTTCACAGCTAATGCTCCATAGGGAAGGACATGGCATATGGAGGCATTTGATTGTTTTATTTTGTCTTATCTTGGCAGTGCTGGAGATCAGACCCAGGGGCTCACTCATGCCAGGCAAGTATTGTACCAATGAGCTACATCCCTAGCCTGAAAAAGTGGTTTTTTAAAATGAAAACAGAACACCAAGCTCCTCAAGCTTTAAGATCCATGACTGCAAAATTTAGGCCTCACTATGGGACTCTGAGGTGCCCTGACATCTTCTTCTGTCAGTGCCTCGGGGTTCTTGTGGGAGGGCAGGAAATGGGGAATCTAGATCAAGGGCTGGATGAGGGGACTTACCTGAGATCTCGGAGAACTTGGGACTGCTACCACCGCCCACCAGGGCCAGTAGGTTGGAGCGGTGCAGCATCTCTACCAGGCCCATGCTGCCCACCTGCTCGTGGTCTGGACAGGGACCAAGGTGTCAATGGAGGTAGGTGCCAATGCCCAATCTTCTGCCCACTGTCCTACCCCCACCAGGTGACTCACCCAGATGCCCCTTCTCCATCAGTGGCTCTACATTATAGATACGCACACCTGTCTCCATGGCACAGCAAAAGCAGCCTGGGGATAGAAGGAATCTGGATCAGCTCAGAGAATGCCAAGGGAGGAAGGTGGGGCCTGTGGCCTACCTACGACCCTTCTCTCCCTCCCACAAGGGTTCAAGTTTAAGCTTCTCTCACTTTGGTCTTGGTTAAAATGCAGGCTGGTGACCCCTCGAAGTGGTTGCTGAGTCATGGTTCAGGATTTCTCCCCTGGACACAACAGGATAATGGGAAGGGTCCTGAGGTCTCCCCTCCAAGTCTTAGAACTTCTGTCCCCGAGTGATTTCTTCCTCTACTCTTAAATTCTTTGCCAGACTGCAGAGACAAAAATAGAGGAAATGTCTGGTGTCTGCCCTAAGCTCTTAAGACCCCAAGAAAAACAGCCAGAAACCCCACATTTTCTCACATTTGGCAAACCCCAGGTCCAAACACCTGGACACACTCCCACACACACTTCCTTTGACACTGCCCATGACTGACTCATCAGGAAGTAATGGGGTAAGGGGGTGTCCCACTGATACCTCCTTCCCATCCCCATCGAATCTTGGCCCCAGTACCTGCCTGACATGGCCTCAAACTGCTAGCTACCCCCTTATCTTTTTTTTTCTTTTTTTTGAGACAGGGTCTCATTATGTAGTCCAGGCTGGCCTTGAACTCATGGTGATCCTCCTGCCTCAGCCTTCCAAGTGCTGGAATTACAGGCATGGCCCACTGCCTTCAAGAACTCCCTACTTAATGCCTTTTTAACTCTACCCCAACCCATTCATCCACCTGAAATCTCCCACATGTTCCTATCTCGAGGCTTCTCCAACCCCCTTCTCCCTTGCTAACTTTGCCCACCAAGACCAGCATTGGATGTTTCTCCTAACTCCTTAAGCCGTAAGACCCTACCTGGCCATTACCTAATCACTCAACCCTCTACTCCTTTGACACTTTTCCTCCTGATCTGCTGTCCCCGACTCCTGTGTGAGCTGGCCTAGACTCATCCTCAGGAATGCCTTCCCCTGAGGTTCCTCCTCTAGAACTCCCTTCTCACCCTAAGATCTAAGGGCACCTCCTCAAGACCTTTTCCAAAGGCACACCACCCAAAACTCCTGCCTAGGAAAACATCAACCTTGCAAATCGCCTACTGTTCCCCTTCCCTTAAAATTCCAGCCCTAGAGACCCCGCCCTCTCTAATCTAATTCCCCAAGACCTTTGCCTAGGTGCGCTCCCTGCCCATCCACCGAGAGCCCAAAGCTCCTACCTTTCCATGCTGTAACACCCTCTACCAGACAATCTGCTCCCCCCAAGACCCATGATTTTGATAGCTCAACCTTGCGAAAGCCCCTTTTCGGACCTCCATTCCGAATTCCCCCACCATTCATGAACCTACCTGGGGTGCCTCCCCTCTTTCCAACGAGTATTCTTACACTTCCAACACCAGCACCCACTCAGGACTCGCAGACACCCCATCTACCAATACCCATCCCCCGCCCCAGGACCACGACCAACCCTGGGATCCCGCTCCAGCTCCCCGCCGGCTGCACCGACCTGACCTCTACGTGACCCCGGCCACAACAATTTGTACGGGCCGCGGCCCGGCTTTCTGACCTTCCGGGCTTTGGTGACCGGCTCTGGTGTTTACATCAGGCCCCACTTCCGGGGGAGGGAGTTTGTGTCCGGAAGTGACATCCTGGCCGAAAAACTTGGTCGCGGTCCTTCTCCCCCGTTCTCGGGTCTTAGGAACATCCCTCTCGATAGCAGGGTTTTCCTAGGAGGGCTCGGGGAGAGGAGGAAGGTCGGCAGGAGGGTCTGAGGCTTGCCAAGGGGAAGACTAAGTAAAGTGGAAAGAGGCGGAAGAAAGGCTTTCTTTCTCCTTAGTACCGGAAAAAGGCGGAGTCTTCAGTTCGTTTACCCACATAGAGCTAGAGGTGTTAACTTCCAAGCTAACCCGTTTTGGTCCTCCGATTGAGCTAGAGGTCCTACTGTTTGCTTTACATTTTCCCAGATTTAGGGAGGTGGCTTTGGAAGGCTCAAGGCAGGAGTGGATTTAGAGCCCCTGGAGCCTTTTCCTCCCAACATCCTTTCTTCCTGGAGAAAGTAGGGGTGGGACTTTGCTTTCTTACCGCCCTATCCCCTGCCTTGTTTTAGTTACAAAATAAAAATTTTCTTATGGTAAAAGGTATGAGTACTTACTGTGGAAACCAAAATAATAATAATAATAATAAGGGGGATATGTGTGTGTCAGATTATGGGCATACTGGAAGTATTTCTTTTTAGGTAAATTAAAATTTTTTAGGGTCTCGCTGTGTAGTTTGGGCTGGCCTTGAACTTACCATGTAGCCTAGGCTGGCCTTGATCTTGTAGTGATTCTCCTGCCCCAGCTTTGCAAATGCTGGGATTGCAGATGTGTGCCACCACGCCTGATTTAAATCTTGTTTTTCTGTGAGGTCTTGCTAAATTGCCCAGGCTGTGCTCCTGCCTCAGCCTCCTGAGTAGCTGGATTACAAGCATGTACCACTGCCTGTACTTTTTCTTTCTTTTTCTTTAATTTATTTTTTTAGACAAGGTCTCGGCATGTAGTTCATGTTGGTCTTGAACTCACTGTGTAGCCCAGGCTGGCCTTGAACTCATGGCAATCCTCTTGTCTCAGCCTCCCGAATGCTAGGATTACAGGCGTGTCCCACCATGCCCAGTTTGAACTCCCTGTGTAGCCCAAATTGGCCTAAAACTCTAGTAATCCTCCTGCCTCGCCTCCTGAATGCTGGAACTACAGGCATGCACCAACTGGCCGGACTATACTTTTGCACTTATATGCAATTTATAAATACTGGAGTATTCTTGGATATTGCTATGGTTTGAATGGACCCTTAATTTCATGTCTTGGAAATTTAACTCCAAATTCACATATGAATGGTATTTGAAGGTAGATCTTTGCAAAGTGATTGAGTCATGAAGTCCTTGCCCTCATGAAAGCATTGATCCATTCATGGATGAATGGGTTATCTGGGGTAACTGCTGTTGGTGCTGCAGTGCTGGGCACTGCAGAACCCAGAACACTGGACATGCCTGCTAGGCAAGTGCTCCAGCTGTATTCCCAGCCCCATGTGTACCATTCAAGAATGGAAGCGTTGTTGGGGTTTTTTTGGTGTGGTTGGGGGGGGGGTTGTCTGTGTTGGGGATGGAAACCCGGCAAGAGCTTTACCAATAGCAACATCCTCAGCCCTTAGGTTACATTTTTTTGTACAAGGATTAAGGTGGAGAGAATTTTATTCCCATGCCAATTGAAATCCGCTTGTTATCTCTCTAGACCTCATTTCTTGGAAGATCAGATATAAGGTTTAGTTGCAATTTGCCTTAATCCTTACACAAAAAAATTGTCGACCTCGGGGGCGGGGCGGGGGGGGGGCGCGTCGGGTACTTGAAGACACAGGCTTAGGAAGAAAATAAGAGTTACGACAGCAGAGCACAGGGGACCAGGGAGAACTGTGTCTCCAAGGCACCGAGCTTTATTCCAAGCCATTCTTTTATACAATTTGCTTGCTTTGCAGCTGCAGGAAATTATCTTGCAAAAACAAAGGATAAAACACAAGCTGTTCCACCCACAAGAACAAAGTTCATTTTATCACTGTCAGACCGAGGTTGGTAGCTACAAAACAATTCTATTTATATCAGATTAGGAAGGAATGCAAAGTGTCTACAAGGACTACAAGCCCTCTTCTGCTTTCTCGATTTTGGATCCTGGAAGCTATCTTTAGCTTCTTCTTGTTGAGCCTTCTCAGCAGGGCAGGGCACATGCAGTTCCAAGAATGCAGTCCAGGGCAGAGGCCAAGACAATGTCCACAAAAAGTAATCTCAAGTCACCTGATTTTATCAAATCAGTTCTTTTTCCATGTTTTGGTCTCCCTATCCTCACCTAACAAGGAAAGTAAGTGAAATGACCAATCTGCCTTTTTTTTGCGGGGGGTGGGGGGGGTGGGGGGGTGTGCTTCTTTCTTCAATTATTCTCTGTCTAAATCAATCTCCTCAGCAACTAATTGCACAGTTATTGTTTTATTATTATTTTTTTTTTGTTTGGTACCAGAGATCGAACTCGGGTCCTTGCGCTTGTGCAGCAGGCGGCGAAACCACTGAGCTAAATCCCTGGCCCAACAGTTATTGTTTTATGGAACAGTGTTGCCCTATTCTACAGTCACAGTTAAAGCCTATTAAAATTGTTAAGTTGTAGGCAGTCACAGTGGCAGGAGTTTTAAGGCTGAGGCAGGAGGATCGCCAGTGAGTTCAAGGCCAGCCTGGACTGCATATCAAGACTCACTCTCAAAAAAACCCCAAAATAAATAAATAAATAAAGGTCTTTAGTTCAAACCCAAAAATAAATAAATAAATAAAGGTCTTTAGTTCTGGGGCAGTGTGTCACATAGTAAAGGACAAGTAATACAAAGACTTTTTCCTGTCATAATTCCATTTATCACTGGGACAGACAGGGCTGGGACTTTGGAATCAAATTTGACTTTAAATCTTTCATCCTGGGCATGTTATGAAAATAGAGCGTGATTGCTGAGGGGGTCTCCGGATATACCACCTATCACACTGAGTAGGAGCAAAATTAGCTTTATTGCCAGCAGCTTCAAGGGATTTAAATTGCCTCAAAAGTGTCAAATAGAAGTTTACTCTCATTCTTATACCTTTATGTTTCTACAGTAGGGGGAAACAGCAACCATAATCAACTGGGGAATCACCCGTCAATCTAAGCATAATTACAGAAGCAGAGGGGCAATGAAGGGGGAGCAGGAGGTTTGGCAGGGCTTTCAGAGATCACCTTGCTCTAGTGAGTTGCATTACAGTAGTGACTATAGTTACAATATATCTTTCTCAGCAAGCACAGTAACACAGTTAACCCATAGTCGCCCATTTTTTTACACCGAGAGACAATTTCTGCCTTCAGAATCTCTGAGGCTCAGTTTTCTCATTTGTAAAACCAAGCTGGCTGGGCATGTTGGCTCAGGGTTGTGATCCAAGTACTCTGGAGACTGAGGCAGGAAGATTGTTGTAAATTCAAGGACAGCCTGGGCTATACAATGAGTTCAAGGCCAGCCTGGAATACATAATGAGACCCTGTCTCAAAAAAACAAAACAAATTTGTGCAACAAATAAAAGATAAAAAACTAAAAACAAAACAAAAAACAAGAGCAAAAGTAGAGAAAAAAATTGTGGTACTGATGAATTGCATTTGTTTAAAACAAGATGCATGTGAACATTTCTGCAGCTGTAGCATGAGTAAAATATATTTGTTACCAGGGAATTTTTTTTTCTTTTCTTTCTTTTTTTCTTTTTTTGTACCAGGGATCAAACTCAGGCCCTTGTGCTTGCCAGGAAGGCGCTGTGCAGCTGAGCTACCTCCCTGGCCCAGGAAATTTTTTTTTTTTTTTTTGGTATGGGGGATTGAACTCGGGACCTTGTGTTTGCGAGGCAGGCGCTGAAACCACTGAGCGAAATCCCCAGCCCTGGGAAATTTTTTTTTAAGGTAACAAATTCCTGGTTTATTTCAAATATATACACATGCTCGGGACTTTAGAGATTTGCCTTCTGGTTTTACTCTCTTCTTATTCTCCTACAATAGAAAGAAGTCCCCTTTTCATTACATATTTGACTATTCTTTCTCTGGTTTCTTCACTGTATGATTTACAAAAATTAGGGCATAATTTGATAAAGATGTCTTTCAAAGTTATGTATTTTATTCTTATAGCTGCCACATTGTATATCCTATAAAAAAGACCAATTTCAGTGATCCAATATTCAATAAGCATACCGTTAGTGAACTGTTAATTCACAGAACACAGGCCACACTTGGTGCAAAACAAGAAAAAGCACCAAGTAAAAACCCAATGAAGGGCCGGGGATTTAGCTCAGTGGCACCTTGCCTACCTGGCAAGCGCAAGGTCCTGAGTTCAATTCCCAGTACCAAAAAAAAGCCAATGAAAAAGAGAAAAAAGAAGAGAGCTACTAACTAAAGCTAACAGAGTCACATGTTTGTATATATACAACTTAAAAGGATATTTATTCAGTGCTAACAATGACTGAATACTTTTTTTCACAAGTCCACTATAGTGAGTTTTTTTGGGTTTTAAAATATCATGCTTTAAAATGAACCTGGGAAATTTTTGTCTGTTAATTTTCCCAAAGCTTTCCAATCCATCTGTAACCTCAAAACCTTAATAGATTTCAAATAACATTTCCACTGTACAATAAACTATAAGCCAAGTTAAATTTTCTTTTTTCTTTTCTTTTTGGTACCAGGGATAGAACTTGGGACCTTGCGCTTTCGAGGCAGGCGGTGGAACCACTGAGCTAAATTCCCAGCCCCCAAGTTAACTTTTCTAAGGGAAATAGAAAGTCATAGTTTCATCACAAAGTAAATTTGAGTTCGATCCCTGGTACCAAAAAAGAAGTACCACTTCCAGGTCCATGTTTTAGGGCCAGGGATTTAGCTCAGTGGTGCTGGCACCCGCCTCAAAAGTGCAAGGTCCTGAGTTTGATCCCTGGTAGCAAAACAAACAAAAAACCCACAAAGAAACAAAGTAAATTTGACTTACAGGAATCAAGATTTCCAAATCAGTTAATTCTTGTCCTGACAGCTGGCATCGTTAATACTTTAACACAACCACTTAAAATTAGCCAAATATCTAGTATATACAAAAGATATACAAATTAAAACCATTTAAAAAGCAATAGATACCATAATTTGTCCTTGGCCATAACTTCTATATTCAGAATGATTGTGAAATTAAAACCTAAGATTTTAGCTCAGTGGTGCCGCCACCTGCCTGGAAAGCACAAGGTCCCGAGTTCAATCCCCGGTACCAAAAAAAATAAAATAAAAATAAAAAATAAAATCTAAGGTAAAAACTGTACACCATGTGCTCTGAGTGATTGAACAAGAGCAGTCTTTCACTATCACACATTTAGTGTCTCTGGGGGGTGGTTGAGGAGAGAAACACCATGATACTTTGAATTTTTGTACTTTTGTTGACTGTTGTGCATGCTGTGGTGCTTTGAGATAGGCCTGGTGAAGGTCCATAAGACAAGGTTTAAGACTCTCCAGGGTGCATCCAGTCTTTTGAACTAATGATTCAGGCCAGCTTTGTCCTGTGACTGTGTAGAGTGCTAAATGAAAGGTTGCTCCATCAATAAGTGATGGCAAATACTTTAGGTATTGGTCAGTATCTATCAAACTTAATTCTCCCAAAAACATTGCTAAGCTTTCGACTTTGCAGTTTGCAGGCTGCTGATGAAGAAAGTACTGGGTAAGAAACTGATTTACAGGGCCGGGGATTTAGCTCAGTGGTTCCGCTGCCTGCCTCGCAAGTGGAAGGACCCGAGTTCGATCCCCTGTACCAAAAAAAAAAGAAACTGATTTACTGTTGATGCAGCTAAGTCAAAAGCAAGGACTTTCAAAACTAGATGTTCCATTCTCAGAACTTGTTTCTTCATCTAAGTATCATCTGTAATGTACACAAATGCTACTTCTGGGGGATATATTTCTTCAAACTTTGAGGCTAGCAGCAGCAGTGCCCACAAGCTGAAGCTTTCCTCTCAGCATAGACATTGAAGAGAAACCTATCAATGTAGCCAAACACAGGGTCTCATTCTGCAGTTTATATTCCTCTCCCACTTCAACTAACCAGTCCACGAGGATAGCCCTCATACTGTTAGTGATGTCTGGCTGTTTCTTCGTGTAACTCACTTTAGGTTTACACTTAACCTCCATCTCCCTAAGGTACATGTGAATATCCTCGTGGTAGTCTGGTACTTCATTAACACTCACTGGCTTTTCCTCTTCTAATACAATCGACATGTTCATAGTATGTGGTGAATCAAAACTACCGTCCATTGGATAATCAGGAGGTACCAGTGGTTTTCTTGGTCCCGGTAAAGCAACAGCTGTATTAAAAGCCAGGACATCTTCGCACTCCGTTTTTTAGATTCAGATGGCCTCTTCTGAGTGTCATCTTCTGCTTCATCCACAAGAATGGTGAATACAGGCTGTTTACTGTTTGCTTTCCAAGGTGATAGAGCAGCAAGCTCTCATCATTGACAGAAAGATCTTTACGAGGTGCATCCTGCCATATCTTGAGCCTCTGCGGCGGTGCTTAACAACGCGGGTTCCCTGCCTTCAGCACCGCCAGGCCCGCCTGAGCCCGAGGCTGCTGGGCAGGCGTCGCCTTCTCTGGGTTGATGTTTTCCTGATCCTCCTGTAGCCCCGCCTGCTGAAGTGTTAGCAGCGCCGAGCTCGCCCTGCGGGCCGCAGGCCTAGGCGAGGAGCTGCCCGACATAGCTGCTGGCGGGGTGGGGGGTGGGGGGCAGGCTGAAGGATCAGCCTGCGGCGCCAAGCAGCTTGCGCTCCGCCCAGCTACTGGTCAGTGGATCTCGCCGCGGAATGCTCCAGCCCGTGTCGCCACCACACCCCGAAGCCAGCCTGCCCGCTGTCCACTCACCGGACTCTGGCCCGTGCTGGATGGTGGAGGTCGCCAAGTATGGAGGTAGGCACAGCCCGGCCTACCAGGGAAATCTTCTTAACTGTCTTTTCTTTCTTGGTCTTGAACAATGTTGTTTCTGTGTTTCATATTAGACAGCACCTTCGATTTAGTTGTTCACACTAATAATTATGAATTGAAGTTGGATGCCATGGCCAGCCAGGCATGGTGTCACACTACTCTGTGATCGAGAACTCTGGGAGGCTCAGGCAAGAGACCAAAAATTTGAGTCCAGCCTGGGCAATTTAGTGACTCAGTGAGACCTTGTCTCAAAATGTAAAAAAATAAAAAAGTACTGAGGATGTATCTAAGTGCAAAGACCCTGGATTCAATCCCCACTTCTGAAAAAAAAATATATTTATATCATCATTTGCCCATAGTATGCCTTGAAGATACATTCCTTAAAAATTTTTTTTTAAAACCATGTGTGGTAGCAGACTCTGTAATCCCAGCACTCAGGAGGCTAAGGCAAGAGGATTGCTGAGAGTTCCAAGCCAGCCTGGGCTACATGCTAGACCCTAACTCAAAAAAAAAAAAAAGATTTGGTATGTTGTCCGGGCTGTTCATGAACTCCTGTTCCTCAAACAATCCTACTACTGTTATCACGTAGCTCCTTCTAAAAGTGTCTCGTCGGGCTTCACCGCCTGCTGCGCAAGTGGAAGGACCCGAGTTCGATCCCTGATACCAAACAAAACAAAAAAATAAAAAATAAAAGTGTCTCATCAAATAAATGTGCCTCTTTTGATGGAGTTAGAGGATGGAGGGTGGGGTATCTTGAGGAAAGCCATGATAGCAAGCTCTTCTTGCTGTCTGTGCCCCCCCCACACAGGGTCTCGCTTTGTAGCCCAGGAAACCCTCGAACTCTCAGCAAGCCTCCTGCCTCAACTTCCCAAGTGCTGGGATTATAGGCATGCACCACCATGCCTGGCATGTGTCCTTTTATTACTTTTTTTTTCTTTTTTGTACCGGGGATCGAACTCAGGACCTTCCGCTTTCGAGGCAGGTGGCGGCACCACTGACTGAGCTAAATCCCCAGCCCATGTGTCCTTTTATACTGTCCAAATCTCGAGGAAACCCATGAGAACTTCTATATATGGGTCCTGAGAGGTAGTGCTGGGATCCCATGCCTCAGGCTGAGGTCAGGTCCAGGCCATCCTATTGCAAACCTGCTCAAGTTCTCTGGAGAAGTCCTCTTGCAGGGCTTTGGGAATTGTTCTTTGCATGTGTTCTGGGATCTTGTAATTAACATGTCAGGCCCACTTGCCCAGCCAGCATTGCCATGCCCTAATCTCCTATATCAACTTGAAGCAGAGACAGTAGGCAAGAGCCCATGTGGAAGGGGTAGGGGATCAGATATAGTTCCCAAGATCATGACACTGCGTTCTACTCCCTTCAACCATGCCCCACCTCCAGCTTCTGTCACCTTCTAGTAACAGCATCAAATTACGATCTCATCAGTGCATTAATTCACTTCTGGAAGGTAGAGCTCTTAAGATCCAATCATTTTCCCCAAAACTCAGCAACAATCAAGTCTTCAACACAATGAACCTCTAGAGGGACATTTCAAATCCAAACCACAACACCAGTCCTGCTGGATTAAAGTCCACTCTCATGACCTCATTAACCATAACTACCTCTTTGAAGGATGTAGATATATATCTATATATACATCTATATCTATATCTATATCTATATATATATATTTCCCTTTTTCTTCTGCAGTATGAAGATGGAACCCAAACCCTTGTGCTTGTTGTGCATGCTAGGCAAGTACTCTACTACTGAATGACATCCCAGCTTTAAGGCTCTAGCTCAAGGAGAGTCACAGAGCTGAGGGCTTCAATATATGAATGCGGTGGGAACATAATGTTACCCAAAACACCATCTCCAAACGCATTTATTATAAACCAGTTACAAGATGGTTTGTTTGTGTTTGTTTTTTTGACACAGGGTCTCACTATGTAGTTCAGACTGGCCTTGAATTCACCATGTAGCCCAGGCTGGCTTCAAACTCACAGACATCCTCTGGTCTCTGTCTGAGTGCTGGGATTACAGGTGGGCACCACCACACCCAGCCACAAGATGGTATACTGTATGTACTTGTTCTCATTTCAGAACATGATTTATGTCTTCTGGAGAAATACATCTGTGGTATGAAAAAAACACACAAAAAATGACTGGACTTTTCTGGCCAGAGACTGCATAGTAGCTCAGTATCTTTGTATTGAAGATGGAACCCTAGGCCTTCGCACAGAGCTACATTCCCAGCCCTTTAAAATTTTTTTTATTGTTTGTTTTATTTTGAGACAGGGTCTTGCTAAGTAGTTTAGGCTGGCCTTGAACTCACTAAGTAGCCCAGGCTGGCCTCAAATTTGTGGCAATCCTCCTGCCTCAGCCTTCTGAGTGTTAGGATTACAGGCATGCACCACCACACCCAGTGTTATTATTTTAAATTTTTATTATTAGTACATATTTGCAGCATATAATGAATACATTCATTGTAGGGAGTTGGTACATGTACTTAACATATCTTAGTTCTTTTTTTTTCTCTTCCTATTCCTACCCCTCTGCCTCCCTCAATCTCTTCCAGCCTCTTTGAATTTTTTTTTTTAATTTGGTCTAAAGCTGGGTGTGGTGCCACATGCCTGGAATCCCAGCATTCAGGAGGCTGAGGCAGGAGGATCACTAAGAGTTTGAAGCCAGCTTGGGCTACCTAGTGAAACTGCCCCCCCCCCAAATGACAGGGTCTATGTCTAGTGGCACACTCTTGTAATCCCAGCATTCAGGAGGCTGAGGCAGGAGGATCACAAGTTGCAAGCTAACCTGGGTCTACATAGTTCAATGCCAGCCTGAAGTACAGACCAAGACCCTGTCTCAGGAATAAATAAATAAGGCAGCTGCTGGGCATGGTGTTGCACACCTATTTATAGTCCTAGCACTCAGGAGGCCTCTGAGGCAGGAGGATTGCCATAAATTCCAGGCTAGCCTGGGCTACCTAGTGAGTTCAAGGCCAGCCTGAACTACACAAGACCCTGTCTCTAAACAAATAGAGCCGGGTGTGGAGGCACATGCTATAATCCCAGCACTTGGATGTTGAAGCAGGAGGACTGCGAGAGTTTGAGACAGACAGTGAGATCCTGTCTCAAAAAAATAAATAAAAATAAACAAATAAGAAAGGCAGGGTCTAATTAAATGGCTAATTGCTGCTATTGGGCTCAAAATTTTAATTCTCCTGCCTAAACTTCCAAAGTGCTGGGACTACAGGCATGCCCTATCACACCCAATTTATTTTACAGCAGTTTTTTTCTTTTTTTGTGTGTCCAGTAGGGGAAGGGTTGAGACAGTTTTACTTTGTAGTACAGGCTGACCTTTAACTCACTGTGTTGCCCAGTTTGGCCTCAAACTTGTGGCAATCCTTGTACCTCAGCTTCCCAAGTGCTGGGATTACAGGAATGTGCCACCATGCCTGGTTTACAGTTTATTTCTATTTATTTATTCAAGCTGGAGGGATTGAGCCCAAAACTTCTGCACGTGGCTACATTTCTAGCCCCGCCCCCTTAAATATTGAGATAAGGTAAATTGCCCAGGCTGGGCTAGAACTTGTGCTCCTTATGCTGTAGCCTCCCGTTATGCTAGGATTACCAATGTCCACTAATGTTTGTGCTGTTTTTTAAGAGCTAAAACCTTTGTAATTGTTTTGTCAGAAATAAAATTAATAGAACTTTAGTACATTGTATCTGAAAACCACAGGAGGAGCCGGGTGTGGTGGCAGCATTCAGGAAGCTGAGGCAGCAGGATCACTTCTAGTTCGAGGCCAGCCTGGGCTACATAGTGAGTCCAGGGCCAACCTGAACTACAAAGGGAGACCCTGCCTCAAAAACAAAATCAATTGAGAATCTTACTAAAAGCAGCTTCTCTACTGTTCGAGCAATTAGAGACAAAGGAGAGAGAAACTAGACCTTGAGAGGAGCCTGGTAACATAATTAGCATAAGAATTTATCAGAAAGCTAACAAAGCAAGGAGGAAGCCAGCCCCCTCACTCATCTCTGATAAAATGCAAAGGAGACTCGAGGCAGCCACCTAAGGACTTTCATTTACTGTGTGAAACACATCTACACATAGATACCTGTATGTTCTTACTTTAGTATCACCATATTATTACACCAGATACACACATGTCCCTTTTAGTTAATCATTAACTCTAAGTTACTTTTCTATGAGCACCCCCCCCAAAATAACTCAAGTCTATGGAAGTGAAATAAGGCCCAATTAATAATGACTTGATCTAGGGGAAGGAAGGGAAGGGATAAAACTGGTTTCAAATTACCTTAGTTGGGGGAATTTCATTGACCTCAATCCACTTGAAATCCTTCCCCCTCCCCTTATAAAGCCTAAAAAGAGGGCCAGACATAGTTATAGTTGTGTATGCCTGTAATCCCAGCACTGGGGAGGCTGAGGCAGGAGGATTGTTAAGACTTCAAGGCCAGCCTGGGCTACATAATGAGACCCTGTCTCAAAAAAAAAGGGCCTGGGATTTAGCTCAGTGGTTTCACCGCCTGCTGCGGAAGCGCAAGGACCTGAGTTCGATCCCTGGTACCAAAAAAAAAAAAAAGCCTGAAAAGAAAAGTTTGGGAATTCAAATTTTAATGTTTCAGTAGCCTACTCAAATTAATGTGCAATTCCCTCTCCTCTGCCCAGGTCCCCTCCCTCCTCAATGCTAAATAAAAACACATGTGAAATAGGAGTCCCTTGCTGTTTTTTGAGGAAATTTGTGTCAGACCCGCCCTAAACCAACAGGAAAAAGCAAACTGGCTGCTTTTAGCAAACAACAGCAGCTTCTCTGTAAATAGGGCAAATGGACTCAAAAGGTAGAGAAGACTGAGAAGTCCAGTGATTGTCTACGCACCTGAGCAGACAGTCCTTGGGCATCCAAGTCATAAATATGTCACCCCAACCTTAGCCCCTTCAATACCTATATGAGCCTACCTCCTTTCCCAGTTAGTTGCTAATCTCTCTCTCTCTCTCTCTCTCTCTCTCTGTTAACCCATCACTCAGGGATAAAATCTCTTCCAGCTAGCTGCCACTTTCTCTCTCTAATGTCAGCCCATCTACACATGGATGTGATAAACTTGGCTTTTCCCAGCGATGCGCGGGCTGCAGGACCTGTCATATGGTGCAGCTGTTTCAAGCTGAAGTCCCGTTTCTTCACTCACAGCAGGAATGCGGAAGGGGTCTACGCACCCAAGGTCTGTAGGCTGCCAGCAGCACCAGCGCCAGCCGTGCCCATGTCTTGCCCCCGTCAGCTACCAGGGCCAGGGTGCCTACTTCGAGTCCCCATCACGCGCCGCCACCACCACTGCCCACCAGCGCCTTCTTCCTCTATTTTCTGCCTTTTAAAATGTATCATAGGGGCCGGGGATTTAGCTCAGTGGTTTCGCCACCTGCTGTGCAAGCTCAAGGACCTGAGTTCGAGTCCCTCCCCGTACCAAAAATAAATAAATAAATAAAATGTATCATAGCGGGCCGGGGATTTAACTCAGTGGTTCTGGTGCCTGCCTCGCAAGCGCAAGGTCCAGAGTTTGATCCCCGGTACCCCCCCCCCCAAAAAGTATCATGGCATATTTTCCTCACATCATGAGTCATTTTTGAAATGATTAAAATGGGTGAATTTACATGAGTAATGCATGTAAACTATAGAAAGAACATAAAACCAACAAGAAGGTAAAAATCACAATCTCAGCCATGCTTGGTGGTGCACGGCTGAATCTTAAATTCGAGCCAAGCCTGAGTTTGAGACCCTGTCTCAAAAAAAAATTTTTTTTTTGGTACCAGGGATTGAACTTGGGACCTTGCACTTGCAAGGCAGGCAGCAGAACCACTGAGCTAAATCCCTGGCCCCCCCAATTTTTTTTTTCTTTTTAAAAAATCATTTATTCACTAGTGCTTCAAACAGAATATAATGAGAAACAAAACAAGAATCTATTACATCCCTTTTAGGGATGGATGGAGATCATGCATCCAGATTAATGGAACAGAGATCTGGTATGTTCAAAACGACTTTTCCATTTCAAGAAAAATTTACATTTCTGGTTTACTACATTATTTTATTTATTTATTTTTTTGGTACCAAGGATCAAACTCAGGACCTTGCGCTTTCGAGGCAGGCGCCAAAACCACTGAGCTAAATCCTGGGCCCCCACTACATTATTTTAAAAAGACAGTTGCAGACTGAAACCTTAATCTCTTAAAATAAATGTAATTTTAAATGAGCCACTAATTATAAAATTTAGGGAGCTATTTGAATGGTATTTGAAAAATTCTCATTGTCATAAACTTCCTTTTTACAAAAGATACTGCCAAATTTCAGTGTGTGAAGAATCCATTATTATTACTAGTATATCAGCCACTTTAGTTCTGGTTTTGAAGTTAGCTGTTTTTCCCACTGGTCATGTGAATTAGGCAACTCTTGTCTAAGTGGGACAGCAAATTGGCATGTCTGAATAATTGCTCTTAAAGGATCATTCAGTTATTACCTATTGTATTTTGAAAAAGTAAAAGAAGATGTCAATATGTTAAGCAGAGACACAGAAAAACCTGATTTCCCAGTATATAAAACATGGAAATAATTATTTATAAATAAAATTATTAGCTTTATTACACACCAAAAACTGTGTTAAATGTAAAAAAAAAGTATTATCTTCCTTTAAAATATCACTATAATGACAGACTATAGATTTATTCTGTTTTGTTTTTGTTTTCACATTTTAAGAGAATCTGTAGGTCATGCAAGGAAGATGGCACGGGCATGCACTTTATAAAGGAATGCAGATTTCAACAAACAGATGAGTAGGAAAATGTTAAAAATGTTAAGAAAAAAATTTCCCCCAAAGATTTAATTGACTTATTTAAATCTAAGTTACTCATTTATTCTGACCAATTTTTGAACTCATACATTTTGGACAATTTTAAGATTTTATTCTGAAACAGCATCCCAATGTTCTACAGACTGAATTCAAACTAAAAACAACATCATAACAAGGACTTGAACTTTCACAGTTACAAAAGTACACTGATTTCTACAAAGACATAATACAATAAAAACTCAGAAAAATTTACTGATGTGAAATAAATAATTAGGCTTGGTTATCCGTCATCCTTTTCAACTTAAAACATCAAATTCCACATGATGCTTTGGGCAAATCTGACAGTGAATCATGCATTTAATATATGAATTTTCTAATGATCTGTGGGCCTCAAAGTATAGTATTTCAGTATATAAAATGGACTGTGGTATCTGCAAGATTGTCAACTCAATGATAGACCAGGTTTTAAATTTGGAAGCCTTTGTAGAAAGCTTGAGATGGTCTGTGAGCTAAGGGCCATCGTCTTGTAGAAAACAGAAAAATTCAAGCCCTGCTCACAACAGGGAGCATCCCTTTATTGTACCTTCACTATCAGAACGACCTGTGGGGAAAACTCCAGTGGCTGACAGGTAGATCAGAAGCACACTGTTGCCAGGCAGCTCCTTAAAAGATGCTGCTAAGAATGTGTACAGTTGGCTGAAGGTCGGTTTGTAGAGCAGGTATTTATGGGGGTTTTCTCTTCTGGTAGGTTTGTCAGCAGATTCCTGCATTCCTAGCTTGTTCATCTGCGAGGCTAAGTTCATTGGCTCCCTTTCCAGGGCTTGTAACATCCGGAACATGTCAACGGTTAGTTCACTGAACTTAACAGTGTCTCGCTATGTGTCCCAGGCTGGCTTCAAACTCATGGCAATCCTCCTTCCTCAGTCTCTTGAGTGCTGGGATTTCAGGACGGCAACATGCTTGGTCAAAATTTTTTTTTTTAAAAGGGCTGGGATCGCCGCCTGCTGCGCAATCACAAGGACCCGAGTTCGATCTCCAGTACCAAAAATAAATAAATAAAAAAAATAAAAAAGGCTGGGAGGACTGGGGATTTAGCTCAGTGGCTTCGCTGCCTGCTGCGCAAGCGCAAGGACCCAAGTTCGATCCCGGGTACCAAAAAAAAAAAAACCAAAAAACCAAATGTATCACTGTAAGAAGGGCTCGGAATGAAGCCAAGCATGAAGACTTTGAGTCTAATTCCCAGTACTGAAAAGATCAAAATCACAATCTGAAAACAGTCAGTGATAATCTTCATTGACTATTCACTTTGTGGTACTGGGGCTTGAACCCAGGGCCTTGACACTGAGCTACACCCCCAGCCCTTTTATTTTTTGAGACAGGGTCTCACTAAGTTGGTAAATTGGGTCAAACTGGGTTTGAATTTGTGCTCTTCCTGCCTCAGCCTCCCAGAGTGCTGGGATTACAGGTGTGCACCATCACATCTAGCTATTTTTAAATTTTATTTTATTTTTCCTATTGCAATTAGTGCCTATTAACTTTACAAATTATTGGGTTTCATTTCATATATTTCAATTAGATCCCTCTGCCTTACTAGGGTCACAGTCTTGACTGCGCACACTCCTGTAGGCACAAGGGCTGAGGCTACAGAAATTGAGGGTAAACGGAGAGTTGGCGGTAGGGCCTCAAAGTCTGGAGGAGAGTAGCAAGGGGGTTGGGAGAAGGCTGCTGGGTCAAAGTGATGGTACCATAGTTCTTTTATCCATGTTACTCAGCTATTTCATAAAAACAGTAACACAGTTACAATGTCCCCAGCTCTGTGTAATCACTTTATGTGTATGCTGGCATTTAGTTGTCACAACCCTAATTGGCATCACTCACTTTGTGGGTCAGAGAACTGAGGCGGTCAGGTTACCAGGTGCCAGCCAAGAAGAGCCAGAGCTAGGGCCAGGCTGGAGCTCAAGTCTGGTTCTGACCTCTGAGCCTGCTGCCTCCTACCCTCCCTCCCATCCTTTCTTCTTGATGGCACCACACATTGCCTCAAGGCTGTGCCCATACTAGGCACTGGCTCTAGCACTGACCATGCCCCCAGCCCCCCAGCTGTTCTCACATCTTCAGGGGTTTCTGCTGCTCTGTGCACACCTGGTCCTCATCACTCTGCCAGCAGCCAGGGCCCTAAAATATCCCTTCCCCCTGCCCCTGTGCCAGTGAGCAGCGCAGGCACCTGCCTGGCCCCTGGGCACTCTGAGCTGTCTTCTTCCCCATCCC
The DNA here is from genome assembly GCF_053883595.1 of Heterocephalus glaber. Classification (NCBI taxonomy): domain Eukaryota; kingdom Metazoa; phylum Chordata; class Mammalia; order Rodentia; family Bathyergidae; genus Heterocephalus; species Heterocephalus glaber. The sequence continues at coordinate 3,241,910 of NW_028258339.1, read as the reverse complement.
CAGGCAGGGGCAGTAAGGAGGGGGAGGGAATCCCTGGGAGGGGAGTCTGAGAGCCCTGTTCCTGACTGGCCAGGAGAGGCTTTGGAGATTCCTGGGAGGCAGATTTTGGTTGTCGGCATGAGTAGGCAGGAATCTGATGCTGGGGGACAGCCCTACACCATGACTTGTACCATCCTTGGAAATTGCTTAAGAATGGTAAAAAGAGCTAGGCATGGTGGTGCATGCCTGTAATCCTAGTACTCTGAAGGCTGAGACAGGATGATCCTGAGGTTGGGGCCAGCTCAGGCAACTTAGCAAATTCATTAGCGGAGTATATAGTGAGACAGGGGAGAGAGGAGGAAGGGAGATATGCAGAGGAGAAGAGGAAGAGAGGAGAGAAGGGGGAGAAGGTAAGGAGATTTAAAAAATAAAAAAAGGCCTCCCAAAATGTTTTTTTGCAGTACCAGGGATGGAACTCATGACCTTGAACTTGCGAGGTGGGCACGGTGCTGAGGTAAATCCCCAGCCCCCAAAATGTTTATTAAAAGAAAGCATTGGAGTCAGGTGTGGTGGTGCACCCCTGTAATCCCAGCACTCAGGAGGCTGAAGCAGGAGGTTGCCACAAGTTCGAGGCCAGCCTGGGCTACATGGTGAATTCAAGGCCAGCCTGAACTACCTAGTGAGACCCTGGGAACCTATGCCCGCCCCTCATCAAAAATAGACATCTTGAGGACCAGAGGTTTAGCTAAGTCGTGCCAGCACCTGCCTGGCAAGCGCAAGGTCCTGAGTTCCATCCCCAGTTCCACAAAACAAAAAGCAAATATATCTTGGGCTAGTTGTGGTGGTGCATGCCTGCTATCCCAGCACTCCAGAGGCTGAGGCAGGAAGATCGAAAGTTTGAGGCCAGCTGGGCGTGGTGGCACAAGCCTGCTATTCCATCACTCACACAGCTGAGGCTGAGGATCGCTTCTGAGTTAGAGGCTAGCCTGAACTACATAGTGAGACCTTGTCTCCAAAATAAAAAGTAAATATTAAGTTTGAGGCCAGGTGGGTAACTTAGCGAGACCTCGTCTCAAAAAAAAAAGCCCCAAAACAAAAACAGGACCTATAGTGACTCTTAGCTATTTGGGAAGACTGTGGCAGGAGGATCACTTGACATCAGGAGTTCAAAGCCAGTCTGGGCAACATAATGGGATCCCATCTCAAAAAACAAGATGAAATAAACACCCCCCCCCATGAAAAACCAGGCATTGTGGCACATGTCTAACCCCAGTATTCTGAGAAGCTGAAGCAGGAAGATCACAAATTTGAGCCCAGCCCGGGATAACTTAAGTGACTTCACAAGACTGTTTCAAAATAAAAAATTAAATTAAAAAAAAAAAGCTGGGAATTTAGTTCAGTGCAAAGGCCCTGGGTTCAATTCCCAGGGCCATAAACACAACAAAGCAAAACATCCTGGGATTCTAGAGGAGGGTGTGCACTCCAATGAGGATCAGAACACAGGAGGGACTGGGAGGCAGGCTCTGTTCCCCACTGTCTGCCCTAGCAACTCTGGCCAATCTTCACACATCAATTCTGGAATTAAGTAGGGATGACAAATTAAACTGGTCTGTGACAACTGAAACTCACATTGTGGTAATTATATGAGGGTTTTTTTTTTATTGAGATAGGGTCTCACTCTGTAGGCCAAGTTGTCCTTAAACTTGTGATCCTCCTGCCTCAGCCTTCCAAGTCCTAGGATTATAGGCATGTGCCACCACACCCAGCTGTTTTTTTGAGGCAGGGTCTCACTCAGTAATTCAGGCTGACCTTGAACTATGTAGCATAGGCTGGCCTCAAACTTGCCTCCTGCTTCAGCCTTCCGTGTGGTGGGATCACAGGTGTGCAGCACCACACCCGGCTTGCAATTTGCCCTTCTTAAAAATTGTTTCTTGTGGTGCTGGAGATGGGATTCAGGGCCTTGCAAATGCTAGGCAAGTGCTCTACCACTGAGCTGCACTGCCAACCTGATTTAACCTTTATTATATTATCCTATTCTAGGGTGTCTGACTTGTGTGTGCCGTGTTTTGACTTATGCAGTATTTTTACCAATGGCCTAGATCTAAGTCAAATACCAGTTATTAGCCCGGTGTATAATCTCACCACTCGGGAGGGCTCAGGCAGGAGGACTGAGTTTGAGGCCAGCCTGGGCTACATAGTGAAACCCTCTCTCCAAAAATCAACAAACAAAACAAAACACCAGTTATATGAATAATTTCACGACCCTGGATACTTTAGAAAAAATTATATATAAAGCTCTGGTCCCACATGGTGGCACATGCCTGTAATCCTAGTACTCAGTAGGCTGAGGCAGGAGGATCACTGAGTTCGAGGCCAGCCTGAACTAGTCAGACCGTCTCAAATAACAACAACAAAAAAGTATCCCCAACTCTCATTATCCTTGATTTTTTGGGGGGGAGTTTAATTTTAAATTTAGCAATACCTCAGGCCTGAAACAATCCTGGAACCCCCTTCAGGATCATCATTTCTCTTCAATCATAGAGGCTCTGAGAACCTGAGAAACTGGGTCTAGAAGGTTGCCTCTTATATGTCTCAGGGCTGGGTACAATCTGGAGAACCTGAGCATCAGCTCTTGTTTAGAATTGGGCATCTCTCTTCCCTGCAAATGTTTTAAAGCACCAAACTGCTTTCCAACATCCCCAACAGCTCAATGGATTGGGTTTGCAGAAGACAACTCCTAAAAAGGGGATTGCCTGGCAGAGTGCTAAGAAAAATAATTTGTTTCACAGATGTTTATAAGGTGACATTTTAATAAAAAATATAAGCTACTTAGAAACCTAGAGTGAGTTTTGTGCCCTATAAGGCCCTTTTCCCCCCATGATTTTTTTTGAGACAGGGTTGCACTATGTAGTCCAGGCTGGCCTTGAACTCACTGTGTAACCCAGGCTGACCTCAAACTGTGGCAATCCTCCTGCCTCAGCCTCCCGAGTGTTGGAATTACAGGGGTGTGCTACCATGCCTGGCTCCCTTGTTGATTTTTGTGATAGGTTTGGGGTTGCAGTTTGGGAACTCAGTCTCTAAAAGGTTTGCTGTCACTGGTCTAAAGGCAACCACAGTGCCTCCTAATAGCTCCTCTCCAAGGACCAAGCCTTCAATACATGGGCCTCTGGGGACATTTAACAACTGAACCATGGCACCTGGGGAGCTATTTGGAGATGTGGTGTTCAGATTCCATGGTGTCTGCTCAGGGGCACATTTCATTCCCAGTTGTTTGTTAAGAGCGAGCTTCCGATAGAGTGGGGCATTTAACCTGTCTGTGGCTTGAGCAGGGAGGGGAGGCCGACAAATGAAACAGTTCTTGCCTCAGTTGGCTTGGCTTCCATCTTAAGGCACAGCTCAGCACACCACTTATGCATTTTTTCTTCTACTGAATACTTCAAACGGTTTTTATTATACACTCAATTCTAGTAAACACTGGATTTGGTTCTAGTCTCCTTCTGATCCATTCATCCATCCACCCTGTCCTGCACTGCAGGACTAAGCACTTGTCTTCTCTTAGGTGGTATGGAACTGGCAAGGGCCTGCAGGGTGGCAGTGTCCCACAGTCAGTCTTCATCCGAGTCACTGGGGCCCATGTACTGGCAGATGGCGTCATAGTGAAGCTCCACCAACTGATTCTCTCTCCGCAGCTGCACCAAAGCCTGGCTCCGGGCTCTGTCCTGGCCCAGCAGATGGCCCACCTGGAGCAGGGGTGGGGCGGAGTCAGCCAGGCCACCCCGTACCCTGGGACATTGCTTGAGTGACCCCCCAAGCCTCCACTTCCAGAAGTGAGACTCACCCTTCCAGCCTGTGGCCCCAGCACCACCATCACGCGATCACCCTCAACCTTGGGAACCAGGGTCTCCAGCATGTCTTCCCTCAGGCCTGTGGATGAGGGAAGAGAGTGAGGCCCATAGCAGAGTGCCCAGCCCAAGCCTGTGGGAAGGGCCTCTGGCATATTCCCTAGAGCCACCCTCACACTGGTGACAGATAGAGTCCGACCACACCAACTTCAGGGCGCAGAAGCCTAGGACACAGTGCACAGAAAGAACAGCACTCCAGGGAGCGCTTCTATGCGGGCCCCACCCCACCCCAGAAGCTCCTCACACTCTCATCAGGCACCAGTCACTTCGGAGAGAAGTCACTTCCACACTAATCTGACAGATGGCATTGCTCCCATGAAGTGTCTAACGGTTCTGCACCAGGTTGTTGGGCCTTGCAGAGAAATTGAACTCTGCCCAACCTCCCAGCCTTGCCCAGGCCAGGCTCCTGGCCTCAGACACCCTTCTCCATCAGCTGGTGAGATGACAGCAAACCAGCTGCCATGGCTCAGGCTCACCTTCCAGGACCTGGCCTTCATCTGTCCGGCACACACACGTGTCTCGGCTCAGGACATCTTCAATTGTCATCTGGAGGGACAGGTGAGGAGCATGAGAGGATAGAGGGTCAGAGGCCCAATCCCTAGGTGTGGTAGGCCCCTCAGGCTGCGGGTTCACACCTTGGTGTTGTAATACTGGCCGCCCTTGTGCAACTTGTCCACAAAGCGCACGCGCAGGTCCCTGTGCAGCCAGTGCTGACTCCTGGTGACTGCTTTCTCACTCTTGGCCACAGGCCTATCCTGTCTGGAGAGGGCACCAACACCAGGCTCAGCACTTTAGCACACACATTTTCTGGCTGTCCTACCTTTGCCTATGCTGTGAAGTCCACCCAGATTTGTTCCTAGTTCCTTCTGTTCCTCATCCCTCCTCTGGGAGCCTCTCCACGCCCCCACCTTCTTTCCCATCCCAGAGGCCCAGGGTCCCACCGGTCTGGAGGGTGTTTCCGCTTCCTCCCTGAGTCTTTCTGCCGGCCGTGGAGGTCTTCACTCTGGAGGGCCTTTTGTGATGAAGATGCACCACTGTGTTGCCCCGAGGAAGTTCTGTTCACCTGGCCTGTTCCAGGGGTTCAGGAAGAGTAGGTAAAGAGCCTCAGTGTCTCACTGCCCCTACTTTCCAAGGCTACAGCTCAGCCTAGTCCATCTCCCACCTGCCAATGTGCCCCTTCTCATCTTTTCGCCTTTGTCAGGGCTATGAGAATGCCTCTCCCCTTCCTTTCCACTGTTGCGGGTCCCTTCAGGACACCTCTCCCAGCTACACAGCCTACTGTACACCACAAAGCCTGGTGAGCTTTCTGCACCCAGCTGCCCAGAACTTTTCCTACTGCCATGCCTTTACCTGGGCTATGCTGCCCGCCACCTCCTCACCCACCACTTGGGTCTTACTCCCTTGAAAAAGGAAGGCCGTCACCCCAAAGAGACAAAGACCTCCTGGGGAAATGAACTGCTTTCCATACCTGATTCTTTCCCTTAGAAAAAGGCTAAAGACCCAAGGGTATAGATTAGCCTTTCTTTAGTCAAACTGAATAAACTGGATAAACTGGGCTAGGCATGGTTTGGTAGAGCACCCATTTAGCATGTGCAAGGCCCTGGCTTCCATCCTCAGCACTGCCAAACAGACAAAAAACCTGAATAAACTTCTCATGGCCCTTCTCACCTCCTGACTGTGTCTAGAAGTCACATTTGCCAGCAGCCCCTCGCCCCTGCCCCTGCAGATAGAAAACCACCCTGAGACAGCCCCTCAATGCTTCCCCAACTTCCAAGCTGTGTAAGAGGCTCACTCACCAGGATGCAAGTTCTTGTCAAACTCCTGCTGGGACACAGGTTGCAGACAGTACTCGCTAACAGTCACCATGCGACTGCCCACTGCTAGACGAACCATGACTCGCACATTGTCGGGATCAAGGCCTTCCACCTGAGTGGGGAAGGGGACAGCAGGAGGGGCTTGAGAGGACTCCACCACATTTCTAGAACCAAGCTGTTCACCCTTTACCTCCAACAGGGCTGACCTCTGTGTATCTCTCCAATCAGACTGTGACCCCTAAAAAGTGGGACTTGGCCTGGTTCCCAAGTCTCCCTCAGTAGACTGTGGGGTTCAGACATCCTTTGAGCATGTATGCATGCATTTATTTATTTTAGTTTTTTGAGACAGGGTCTCACTATGTTGTTCAGGATGGCCTTGAACTAGTAGTGATCCTCCTGCCTCAGTCTACTGAATGCCTTTGATCATTTAATCCTTGGGGACCTTGTGACATATGGCATTCTCTCACTTTTGAGTCTGAACTGAGACTCAGAAAGGCCCAGCCAGTGGTCTTAGGTTACCTAGTGAGGCAATGAGCCAGGCAGGTCTGAATGACAAAGACTCATAGACTTTCAAACCCAATTCTTCCTCTATTTGGCCCTCAAGTCAATCTTCCCATTGTGTATTTGAGGCTCCAGGAATAACTTTTTTGCAATGCTGGGGATGTAACCAGAGTTGAGTGCATGCTATATCCTCAGCCCTCCAGGGACATTTTGGTTCCTTACCTTCCCGTAGAGGCCACGGTGAGGGCCAGAAAGGACCACCACAGCTCCTCCAGGAACCAGCCCTTGCAGCTGGTCTTCCTTATCCTTCTCTTGCTCCCCATCTGGCCTTGGTGGGCAGCAGGAGCCACTGGAGGCTGAGGCCTGGGCCTTGGTCAGGTTGGCACCCAGCCCTAGCCCCTTGGGCCTCAGCGAGTTTACACGGGGCTTCACCACTCTGCAGAAAGGAACACAGGCTTTCGGGGGGTATAACAGTCTCCAATGCCTAATTCCCTCCCCGTGCTCCAAACCCACCCCATCAGTATTTTCAAGGAGGCCCCTTTCAATCTCATATTACGGTATTTTCTGCAATCCTGGGGATGGAACCCAGGGCCTTGCACATGGTAGGCAAGTGCTCTACCACTGAGCTACACGTCCAGCCCCAGTGAGCGGCTGCACATACTACAGTAGGGTCTAAGTGAGTTCTCTATAACCAAATAGTACATTAACAGTTCTTCAGGAAAAATCATATGAATATACACACCAAGTAGGGGAAACGGATTATAGGACTTTTTTGTGTGTGGTTTTTTATGAGATATGGTCTCACCATGTACTTCAGTCTGGCCTCAAACAGGTGGTGATCCTCCTGCCTCAGCCTCCCAAGTGCTGGGATTATAGACATGTGCCACCACGCCTGGCAAGATTATAGAATTTTCAGGGCCGGGGATTTGGCTCAGTGGTTTCACCGCCTGCTGCGCAAGTGCAAGGACCCAAGTTTGATCCCCGGTACCAAAAAAAAAAATTATAGAATTTTTTTTTAAGATTACAGAATTCTTTTTTTTGGTACCAGGGATGGAACTCAGGACCCTGCACTTGTGAAGAAAGCAGGGGCACCACTGAGCTAAATCCCCGGCCTGATTATAGAATTCTTAATCCCAATTCCAGTCATATGTGGCCACCAAATGATTTATGAAAAAAAATTTTTGTTTTCAGATTCTCTGGAGTTTGCATTTGCAAAGAAGGGATTATAAATCTGTGTGATGGCTGGGCATCATGGCGTACACCTGTAATCTCAGCACTTGGAAGGCTGAGGCAGGATGATCAGAAGTTCTATCCCATCCTGGGCTACACAGTGAGTTCAAGGCCAGCCTGAAATATAAAGTGAGACCCCGTTTTCAATGCAAACAAACAAAAGTCTGTGTGATAATAACGAATGTTTAATCTGTGTTTACTGTGCATGCTTCATGAATATAATTTTATTTAACTCTTACAATAGACCTGTGAAGTCAGCCCCATTTTTGTTTTGTTGTTTTGTTGAGACAGGGTCTCCTTATGCAGTTCAAGCTGGCCTTGAACTCACTATATAGCCCAAGGTGGCCTCGAACTCAGTGATCCTCCTGCCTCAGCCCCTGCCTGGAGTGCTGGGATCACAGGTGTGGGCCACCACACCCAGTGAAGTCAGCACTCTTACCTCTTTTTTCAGATATGGAAACTGATCTCCAGAGAGGCAAACTTTACATAAATGGGATCCTCTTAAGGAGTTTTGAAGGGAAACACCAGTCTGAAACCATAGTAAAAGAGACTATCCAACTGGTTAAGGCGATAAAGGTACACACCCCCTCCACCACCCCTGACCTGGATGGTGCTTGGTTGGTGGTAACCACAGGGGTCTTGATCACAGCCCATCTGTCTACCCCTTACCTATGCCCCAGAACTTACTGATTGAAAGTTCGGCCAATGCCCTCGCCAGGTTTCCAGCCCATGCCCCGAAGCATGGCCAGCCCGTAGGCCTCCACAGGGACAGCCTCATAATCAGCCTCCTCTGGCACCTACAGGTAGACAAAGGAGGGTCAGGCCTTGCTGATTCCCAGCCCTCTGTCAGAAGTATGCCCGATGGGCCAGGGATTTGGCTCAGTGGTTCCACCACCTGCCTCGCAAGCACAAGGTCCCGAGTTCGATCCCTGGTACCAAAAAAAGAAGTATGCCCGATATCATCCATGGTGTGACCCTCTATCCTTCTGGCCCCTGGCTAATCAGCTCAAGGGGGAGCTCTAATTTCCTCTCACCATGCCTTACTTTACTCCTCTACCTTCAGTCCTTCAGCAAATAGTTACAAAGCATCTGTTCTTTGGCAGGTACTGTTCTAGGGGCTGAGGATAAAGTAGTGAGCAAGAGACAAAAACCTTTGCCCATGTAAGGCTATGTTCAAATAAAGATACACAATAAACCAAATTTTGTAAATGGGATATATCAGGTGGTGATAAATTAAAAAATACAGTTGAAGCTAGGCATGGTGGTACACACCTGTAATCTGAGCACTCTTGGAGGCTGAGGCAGGAGGACTGTCAAGATCCAGCCCAGCCTGGGCAACTTAGCAAGACCTCATCACAGGCCAGGGATTTAGCTCAGTGGTTTGGCCGCCTGCTGCGCAAGTGCAAGAACCCGAGTTCGATCCCGGTACCCAAAAAAAAAAAAAAAGACCTCATCACAATGGGGGGTGGGGTGGGGATGTAGCTCAGTGTGAAGGCTCTGTGTTCAATCCTGATTACCATTTAAAAAAGAGAAGGAAAATAAAGCTAGGCATGGTGGTGTGCACCTGTAGTCCCAGCTACTGGGGAGGTTGAGGCAGGAGGATCACATGAGCCCAGGAGTTCTAGGACAGCCTGGCCTACATAGTGAGTTCAAGGCCAGTCTGAACTACATAGCAAGATCCTGTCTCAAAATCAAACAGGGCCCATGATTTAGCTCAGTGGTTCTGGTGCCTACCTCACAAGTGCAAGGTCCTCAGTTTGATCCCAGTACCAAAACAAACAAAATGAAAGAAAGCAGAACAGGTTGGGTGTGGTGATGCACACCTAATATCCCAGCATTCTGGGAGGCTGAGGCAGGCTGGCCTGAACTACATAGCAAGACCCCGTCTCAAAAAAAACAAAAACAAAAAACAAAACCGAAAAATAAAAAATATGTAAAATTGGCTAGGGATACAGCTCAGTATGAAGGCCTTGGGTTCAATCTCAGTACAAAAAAAGAAAGGACAGAAAGAAGAAAAAAGAGAGAGCATGACAGTTGAGGTCCCAAAGGGACACTGCAAAAATTTTTTGAAAAGATGAAAAGATGGGTCATTGAGTTTGAAATACAGACTTTGGTCATCTGCCTGGAGACACTCTTAGCTCTCGTGCTGTCACCTCCCATCATCATCCCTTCAATCCTTTACAGTCTCACTAGACACACACCGAGTTACCTCACTGAGCAGCACACATCACAGGGATCTGCTGTCCCTGTGCTGCTGCCTGGGCTATTGCTGCCATTCTGGATACTCACTGTGCTCGTCCCTTTCTCATTAAACCTTCCTATCTTCTGACCACTCTGACCTGAGTCTGTTATCATTTCTAGCCTGGGCTGCCGGACCCCTTTCTTCCACTTTTGCTCTTTGGTCCATTCTGCTCATACAGCCAAGGGATCCTGCTAAATCCTAAGACACAGCCCTTGACTGCACAGGGCCACCTTGGCTCTCACCTCACCTAAGAGTAAAAGCCAAAGTCCTCACCATGACCCATAGCCCCTCTGCCTTCATTTACTGTCTCTCGCATTCACTCATTTCACTCCAGCCACTTTGGTCTCCTCGGTGTTCCACCATTTCACTCCAGGCCAAAAAATAAATAAATAAATAAGTAAATAGGAAGAAAGGAAGGAAGGAAGGAAGGGAGGGAAGGAAAGACAAACCAACAAAAACCACTCCAGGCAGTGTGTACCCTTATGCCCTTTGCATTTCCTTGTTCACTTTGCTTTGCTTTTCAATCCATTCAGATACTCTGGGAATTCAAGTACTTTTTCCCACGTGCTGGTGTATAGTCATTAATGCTTCCAAAGAGGAGGGAAGGAGGAAGGGATAGATGGCAGGCCTCTCTGACAGACTTTCCCTACTGTGTGCAGGAAGGCAAGCCTGGCAGATGCCAGAGAGGCTGGAACAGGTGGGAGGCAAGGGGACAGCTCACTGTCTCAGCCCGGGGTTCGCTGTCTGCCCCTTCCCCACTGGGGGTGCATCCTTTCTGGATCATGGGGATAGCGAGCGTGGGGTCAACACCCGAGATCTCTCTCTCCTCCAGAGACTTCTTGGATTCTAAGGAACAACGAGAGGGAACAATGAGGTCCAATCCCATCCTTTCACATTCTTCCCCTTCTTCCTTCACTGGGGCAGGACAAATGGGAAATCACATACCCTCAATGAGCTCCTTCACGGCCTGGGACAGCACCCTATCTGCCAAGGCCTCTGTGGATGGCACAGGGGTCTGGACCAAGGGCTGCCTGCGACAGCCATTCTGGATCAACGGGATGACCAGTTCCTTGGGAGCTTCTAGGGGCTTGACACTGATGTGGACACAAGAGGGACAAGGTTAGGGGAGAAGAGTAGCAAGGGTCAGTAAGCTCTGAGCCACATCCTTCATTTGAAGAAAACACAAGAACCAAACTCACTCTCAGTCCTAGGGACCATACAGTCCATTCAGCAGTCTGGATTTCCTGTTATGTCTCTGATGGTACATTTTCCCCTTCTCCCATAAATATCAGCGTCTTCTAGGAATCATTCCTAGATCCTTGTGCACAGCGGTCCGCAAATCACCTTCAGCCCAGACTTTCCCCAGCTCGACTGGCCTTTTGGACGACTGATTCTCTCCTGGAAATACCCCCCCCACACACACACACCCCGAGGGCCGGCAGATTCCCCTTTACTAATTAAGCTGACGACAGACAGTCTCCCTCAACCTGAATCTGCTGCTCCAGCCGTTCTCCATAACAAGCCCCATCATTTCAGATGAGACAACAGCAGTCCTGTCATTCTCTTCTTTTTTCAGAAGACATACACCTGTGTCCCCATGTCCCAAAGGCTCTCCTCTCAAAGAATATATCCTCTCTGGGAGTCTGAGGGAGGTGGGTTGTCTTGAGTTCGAGGCCAGCCTGGGCTACCTAGTAAGTTCAAGGCCAGGCTGAACTACATAGTGAGACTGTCTCAAAAAAAGAAAAAAGAGGGCCGGGGATTTAGCTCAGCAGTTTCGCTGCCTGCTGCGCAAGTGCAAGGACCAGAGTTCGATTCCCGGTACCAAAAAAAAAAAAAAAAAAGAAAAAAGAAAAAGAAAAAATAATACCTCCTCTTCTCAATCCCCACAGCCATCAGGCCCAATTTCCCCGCTTCACCTACAAACTCCCGCCTCATCTCCATAAATCTCAGGTTGTTTCAGGCTTTCCAAGTTACTGTTACCCAGACAAACAACCCAAGATTCCACCCTCCCGTTTGAGCCCACCACACAACTCCAATGCGTGAAAGACCCGGGGCTTCACCTCAGGAGCTCCCTTCCTTCCACGGTCTTCAAGAAATCCTTCTCCTCTGGGGCCGACCCCGCTCCGTCTCCCGGATCCGCCAGCCGCCTCCGGACTGAGGTACGAGTGAAGCCGAATGAAATTGGGGCTGCAGAAGGGGCGACAGCCTTCGAAATCCGGCCTTCGGCGTCCGCCATCTTGCCCCCGTTCCCAGGCTGGCGCGCTGCCTGATGGGAAGTTTAGTTTGCGCTCTGGTAGGTAAGGGCCCGCCAAGGAGCATGAGTACTACCTTTCCCATAAGACACTGTGGAATAGTCAGAGGCAGAGCGACAAGGGACCGTGGGAACAATGGTCGTCATTTTATTTTATTTATTTTTTGGTGCCAATTTAAAATACTTTTATTGAAGACATTGCATTTCCACTTATAATACAATGCTTATAAAGTGCAATGTTATCTTTTCCCTGTGCACATGTTCCATGTTCAAGTATTGAGAATGCCCAGTACTTTACTGTAGCAGTTAAACTTTTAACAAATGTCACAGAATTTTCTACAAATTTAGGTCCTTCAATGATTTATTGTGTGGAAAAATGCGAAATCTATACTTAGGGTTGGCTTAATCAACCTCTTCAATGGTAGGCCCTGAGGAAGCACCACCAGAACCAGGAGCTCCCCTACCAGGGAAGCCCCCAGGCATTCCTCCAGACACGCTACTGCACTCCGGTACAGCTTGGTAATGATGGGATTGCAGACTTTCTCCAGCTCCTTCTGTTGATGTTCAAATTCTTCCTTCTCTGCAGTCTGATTCTTATCCAGCCAGTTGATGATTTCATTACACTTATCAAGAATCTTCTGTTTATCTTCATCATTGATCTTGCTCTGCAGTTTCTCATCTTCAACAGTTGCTTTCATATTGAAAGCATAGGGGTCGTTATTTTAAATGTGTGGGATGGGTGGCACCACGCATTGTGGGAAATATAGTTCTTTTTTTGTGGTACAGTACTGGGGATCCTCTTGTAGCCTCCTCAGTAGCTGGGATTACAGATGTGCACTGCCCTGCCCAGCTGGGAAATGTAGTTCCTTAGGTACCTGGTCATGGTGGAAGGTCAATTCATTCTTCCAAGGTATTTACTCCTTTGTGTTTTTATCAGTATTTATTGAGCACTTACAGTGTGCACCTTCCTATGCCCTGCTGATATAGGAGTGTAGATAAAGTCTGATCATTGAAGAAAAAAATCAGCTGGACATGGTGGAACACCCCTGTAATCCCAGCACTGGGGAGGCTAAGGCAGGAAGATCACTTCGAGTTTGAGGCCAGCCTGAATTACATAGCGAGACCCTGTCTCAAAAAAAAAAAAAAAAGGAAAAAAAAGCAACAATAGAGTACTTACTACTCTGTTATTAAGAAAAATAAATTTGTTTTGTTTTGTTTTGAGACAGGGTTTGGCTACATAGTTCAGGCTGGTCTTGAAGTCACTGTAGCCCAGGATGTCCTTGAACACACAGCAATCCTCCTACTTGACCCTTGCAAGTGCTGTATTACAGGCATGCACCACCATTGTGGGGTTTTTTGGTGTTTTGTTTTGTTGTACCAGGGATGGAACTCAGGACCTTGAGCTTTCGAGGCAAGTGCGGTGCCACTGAGCTAAATCCCTGGCCCTACATCACCATTTTTGTAGGAAAATGGATACACCTTGAGATCCTAATGTTAAGTGAAATAAATCAGACACACAAGCTTAACTATTGCATGATTTCTCTTACATGAGAAACCAAAGTATAAATAAGTTAAAGAGCAAAATAAAAGACCGATATTAGGAAACAGGAAGACAGATCTTTTGAAAATGGGAAGAGGAGCAAGAGATGGAGGGAGGGGGAACAGAAAGGAGGGGAATTCACTAAGGTGAATATGCAGAAGAGAGGTACTTAAACAATCAAGAGTAAGAATACTATAATTCTGCTACAAAATCATCCCAAGGAAATTTGTGCAATGATTTTTATAAAGATTCATCATTATTGTGCCAAAAGCTTGAATACTTTTTTTTTTTGAGACAGGGTCTTGTTATGTAGTTCAGACTGGCCTTGAACTCACTAGGTATCCCAGGCTGGCTTCGAACTCATGGCCAATCCTCTTGTCTCAAACTCCCTAGTACCGGGATTACAGATGTGCACCACCACTTGCAGCTTGAATACTTCTTTAATAATCAACAGAAGGGGATGGGATAAATGAATTTTAATAGCACACATGTTGGATGGAAGGAATATGCTAGAGCCTTTAAATGTGAGGCTATAAGTAAAATTAAATAAAATGGGGACGTAGTCTCAGTGTTTTGGAAAGTAGAATAGTTCAGTGGTTCAGAGAATGGTCTTTGGAACAGGAAGCCCACTGTTTGATCAATCTCACGGTCATGTTTTTTGTGGCTAGAGATGGGTCCTGGAATCTTAATTATGAAGCCACTGTGATTTTCAATATATTATAACAAAATTTTAAAGTTTTTATTTAGAAATAACTTTAGATTTAAGCACTGTAGAAATATCATGGATTTCTTTCTTTTTTCTTTTTTTTTTTGTGCTGGTACTGGGGATTGAAGCCTGTTCTGACCTACATCCCCAACCCTTTTTATTTATTTATTTATTTTTTTCATTTTTTTTGGTACTGGGGATCAAACCTTTTTAATTTTTTGAGGCAGGGCTTTACTAAATTTTCCAGGCTGGGGTCAAACTTTTGATCCTTTTGCCTCAGTCTCCCAGAGTCCTGGGATTACAAGTGTGTGTCACCATGCCTGCCTCCCTTAAACATTTTATATAACAATGGTATAAGTATCAAACTCAGGAAATGGGCCCGGGATTTAGCTCAGTGGTTCTACCGCCTGCCTCGCAAGCAAAAGGTCCTGAGTTTGATCCCCGGTACCAAAAAAACCCCCAAAAAACTCAGGAAATGAACATTGGTGTAATCGTGTTAACTGTAGACCATTTTCCCTTCCACGATTCAATCTAGGCTCTCATACACTGGAATATAATTATATGCCTACTTTGTCTTCTCCAGTCTGTGACAGTTATTCAGTCTTTTTCTGGCTTTCATGGCCTTTAATGCTTTTGGAAAGTTCAATTCTGTTATTTTGTAGAACATCCCTCAATCTGGGTTGTCTGATGATCTCTCTCTCTCTCTGTTTTTTTTGTTTGTTTTCTTTTTGATACCAGGGATAGAACTTGGGTCCTTGTGCTTGCAAGGCAAGTGGCAGAACCACTGAGCTAAATCCCCGGCCCTCTCTTTGTTTTCTTGAGACAGAGTTTTGCTATGGAGTCCAGGCTGGCCTTGAATTCACAGTGTAGCCCACTCTGGCCTCCAATTCGTGGTGATCTGCCTACCTCAGCCTCCTTAGTGCTGGAATTACAGGCTTGTGCCACCACATCTGGCTGTGCTCAGGACTGAACCCAGAGTATGTGCATGCTAGGTATGTGCTCTACCACCAAGTTATACTGGCAGCCTTGCTTTTTACTTGTCTTTTATTTTTCCTTAAGAGATGGTCCAGTCGGGTGTGGTGGTACACACCTATAATCCAAGTACTCTGGGAGGCTGAGAAGGATGGAGAGATTTAGAGATCTGGGCAATTAGAGATTTAGTGAGACTGTCTCCAATTAAAAAGAGATTGGGATGTAGCTCAGGATGAAGGACCTGGGTTCAGTCCCAGTACAGTACTGCAGAATGAAGGAATGAATGATGGGCATGGGAGAGAGATGGGGTCTTCCTATATTGCCTCTGCTGGCCTCAAGTCATCCTCCCTTAGCAGCCACTCCAGGAGCTAGGAATACATGTGTGAGCCATTGCATGAGGATTAGATGCGAAGAGTTTTCAATCCATTTTCCAGATGAGGGAACTGTGGCCCAGGGAGGCTGAGTTGGCCAAGGGCTCAAATAATAAATCCTAGAGATCATGTCTAGAGTTGCTAGTAATGGAAGAAAATGGACACTTTCATACACCATGGTAGGGGCACAGATTGAATCAATTTTTTTTTTTTTGGTACTGGGGATTGAACTCAGGACCTTGTACTTGCAAGGCAGGCGGTGGCACCACTGAGCTAAATCCCCGGCCCTTGTTTTATTTTTTGAGGCAGGGTCTCTCAATGTAGTTTAGGGTGGCCTTGAACTCACTATGTAGCTCAGGCTGGCTTTGAACTCGAAGATCCTCCTGCCTCAGCCTCCCAAATGCTGGGATTACAGGCATGCACCACCATGCTCAGCTGTGAACTTTTCCTAATCCAGTGACTGTACTCCTAAGAATGGCTCTGCTGGAAAGAATGGAAATTTTAGTATTTTTTTCAGCACTGGGCATAGAAACCAAGGTCTTGCACAAATAAAACAAGTGTTCTACCATTGAGCTACATTCCCAGCCATTATTCAGGATAGTTATGCAAAGGTATTTAGTTTAGAGTAGAAAAAATAATTATAAAACCAAGATATTTTCTTGGAACAAGTAATGTGGCGTCACTGGCAGCTGAGGCAGGTGGAGAGTTCTACGGTAAAGTAGGAGGAGGGATTCATTTAGGGATCGGAAGGAGCCTTGATCTGAACTACAAAGAGGGAAGTTGATGCTGGATGCTTCCAGCAGGACTGGCAGTGTGACATTGTGAGATCACTGCATAGCCATCAGCTTTGAAATTTGAAAACTATGGAGAAGATTCAAGAAAATGTCCAAAGAATTCTTCTAGAACCCTACAGCTGCTTAACTTCAGTTATCAGGTGAGCAAGTGAAAATGAAACTTTCACAGGCATTTAATCATTGGCTGAAAGTTCCAGAAGACAAGCTGCAGGTATTTAGACAATTTTTCCCCCAGTATTGAAATTGAAATCAGGGCTTTCACACTGAGATTATTATTGAAGTGACAGAAATGTTGCTTAATGGCAGTTTTTCTCATTGATGATATTGAGGACAATTCAAAACTCAATGTGGCCCCTTGTTGGTTTTGCTACTGTGTGGGGACCATGAACTGTTACCTCTCTGCCACCCTGCTTGGAGCCAGTCGATTATGGACTGAAACCTCTACAAACTGTAAGCCAAAATAAACCTTTCCTCCTTTAACTTTGAATGTTGGGTACTTTGTCTCAGTAATGAGAGAAAAGTGACTAAGACAGAAATTTGGTACCATAGAAGTGGAGTCGTTGCTGTGACATTATCTGGTCATGTTGTAAGACTGCATAACTCTGTAATCATAAAACTCCCCTAGCCCCACCTGTGATTGAATGTGAGTAAATAGATAAAGATGCTTCTTAGTTCCAGAACACTAGATAAGATCCCTATTAGTCATAATTATCCAACCCTTTGTTCCGGACACCACTATCTATAGACCAATCTACAAAGCATCTGCTGACTAACAGTACGTGTCAGGCTAATTAACATACAAATGTAAGACCACTAAACCTTTGTTCCTTCTTCTGTAAATTTCGCCTGTTAACTCCCCTGTAAGCCCCTATAAAAAGAGCCTCGGACTCTGGTCTACGCCTCTCTAAGCTACCTTGCTTTGGGAGTGCCGTCTGGCCGGACTAAGGTCTGTTTCACTTTCTAATTTGTCCGGTGTGTTCCTTCCTGGGTGTTCTTCGCTGCAGTCAGCTCCTTGGAGCATTTGGTAAGGCCTTTGATCTTACATTCTGGAGGCACCGCTGGGATCCCCGGGTGTGCTCCACTCCAGCTCCTTGGAGCATTTGGTAAGGCCTTTGGTCTTACATTCTGGAGGCACCGCTGGGATCCCTGGGTGTGCTTCACTATAGTCAGCTCCTCAGAGCTTTTGGTAAAGACAGCGGTCTTACATTGTGGCTCAAGAGTTGGCTTGTGGGAAGGAGGAGTGTTAGGAAAGGTTTAGAGATGCCAACTGAAGAAGAGCTGGAACACCTTAGGCTGTTCTGTATGGGAGATTCTGGTCAGAGCTCAGAAGACCAGAAAGCTGGAAAAGACCAGGCTTGGGAGGTTTCTGATGGGAAGAAGGACTGCATTGGCTACTAGACTCCAGACAATGTGTGTTATGTCTTGGCAGAAAGAATGTCCAAAGACTTTGCCTGAGACTGAGATTAGGGGTGGTGGACTAATCTTGCAGAAGAAATTTCAAGACAGCCTAATGTTGAGGCATGGCATGGCTACTGTTGGGGCTTTTAGTCAGATTTATGTTGAGAATCGGAGCAAAGAGCCCACCTGATGATTTAAAATGTTTTCAGTTTGGCCAAAAAGACTGCTCCAGTAAAGCTGTGGCCTGCAAAGATAGAGCAGAGGAGATCATGATTGCTGAGAAGGAATAGGAGAATAGAAAAAATGGCCTGAGGGCATCAGAAGAAGCATCAAGACTCCACACTTTCTAGCCTCAAAATTGCAAAAGTGAAAGACTTTGCTTTGAGAAGAGAGCCCCAGAGCACCATGTTCTGGAAGGGCAGCCTAGAGAATTTGTTCCTCAGAATTGGGTTCAGAGTGCTCAGTGATCCAGATGCTCAACCCTTACAGCCAAGAGAGAAGGAAGACTAGCTACTGCTCCAGCTGGCAGCAGACCTGGGCATCATCTATGTAGCACTACAAAATGGAAGAGTTGTGGGGTCAGGGAGGCTTCCACCCAGATTTCAGAAAAAGGCCTGGGAGGCCAGGCAGTGTGTTCCTGAGAAGGGCAATATGTGAAGCTATAAGTCAAAGGTGCAATGAAGACCCCAGAAGTTTAGAGAAGCCAGGAGCATGGATCATCTGAGAAAAACTGCAAGAAGGTGTCCATACCTTTTTTTTTTTTTTTGATACTGGGGATTGAACTTGAGTCCTTGTGCTTTCGAGGCAGGTGGCAGAACCACTGAGTTAAATCCCCAGCCCTCAAGAAGGGAGAAGAGCTGGCCCAAGAGAGAAGCCATGGGAGCTACAACCATCTGCAGTGCCATTGAGGTAGAGCCACCCAAGCCCTTTGGAGTTGACAGCTTGCCACAGATTGCAGGGAATGCTGTAAGTGGAACTGTGGGATTTAATATTTGCTCTGCTGGATTTTGGATTTACTTTGGTCCCATTCCTTTGTATCCTCCTGTTTGTATATTTTGGAATGGTAATGTCTGTCTTGTGCCATTGTGTGTACGTTGGAAGTGTTTAACTTTTTTTTTTTTTTGGTACCAGGGATCGAACTTGGGCTCCTGCACTTGCACAGCAGGCGGTGAAACTGCTGAGCTAAATCCCCGGCCCGTGTTTAACTTTCTTTTCATTTGTACAGGGGGTTGCAGCTAAGAGTTTGCCTTAAATCTCAGAGGAGACTTTGGTCTTGGACTTTTCAGCAAATGCTGAAACTTTTAGGACTTCGGCAACTCTTGGAGATGGACTAAATACTTTTTTGCATAAAGGGATATGCCTGAGTCTTTGGGGGACCAGAGGCGGAATGTTATGGGTTGTGTTTAGCTGTTACCCCAAAGCCTCATACTTTTTCAGAGGTGGCTGAATCTAGAATACGTAATTGATTCATGGTGGGGATAGGCCTGAGGGCACTAGGATTAAGGGTGTGAGTGCTATCTGCCCTAAGTAGTCTGAATAAGATAAAAGGGGCAGAAAGACACTGTTCAGCCCCCTTGTTGCTTTTGCTGCTGTGCCGGCACCATGAACTGTTGCCCCTCTGCCACCCTGCCTTGGAGCCAGTTGATTATGGACTGAAACCTCTACAAACTGTAAGCCAAATAAACCTTTCCCCCTTAAAAAAAAAAAAAACAACTCAATGTGGCTTTCCTGTAGCACACAGCATCTATGGAATTCCACCTGTCATCATTTCTGCCAATTAGTATATTTCCTTGGCTAAGAGAAAGTCTTAACCCTTGATCACCCAGATGCAGTGAAGCTTTTTACCTGCCAGCTTCTGAAACTCCAGCAGGGACAAGGCCTAGATATTTACTGGAGGTATAATTACATTTGTCCCATAGAAGAATATAAAGCCACGGTGCTGCAGAAGACAGGTGGATTGTTTGGATTAGCAGTAGGTCTCATGCAGTTGTTCTCTGACTACAAAGAAGATTTAAAAGCACTGCTTAAGGGGGCATCACAATCCCTGACCTGAAATTATACTACAAAGCTATGCCAGCATAGTACTGGCAAAAAAAAACAGACCTGAGGATCAATGGAACAGATTAGAAGATGCAGAAACAACTCCAGACATACTCATCTTTGACAAAGGAGCCAAACACCCTCACTGGAAGAAAGATAGCCTCTTTAATAAATGGTGCTGGGCTGGGGATTTAGCTCAGTGGTTTCGATGCCTGCTACGAAAGCGCAAGGACCCAAGTTCGATCCCCAGTACCAAAAAAAAAAATAAATAAATGGATGCACCTTGATACCATACTCTTAAGTGAAATAAATTGGATACACATGTTTAAATACCACATTGTTTCTCAGGTGTGAGAAACTGAAAGTGTAAATAGGATTAAAAAGTATAATAGATATTGGGAAATGGTAAGAAAATGATCAAATGAGAAGGGGAACAAGGAAGGGAGGACGGGGAAAGAAAAGAAGGGACAAGGAAGAAAAGAAGAAACAAATGGAAACAAAGTTTTTGTAAATAAGGAGGGGAAGAGGGGTCAAAGGGGGGATGGGAAAAAAGCAAGATATATCATGTACAAGTACAAATTCCCTATGATGAATGTTATTATGTATATCTAAAATTATTATGAATGTTGTTATGTATATCTAAATCCCCAGGCTGGGGATTTAGCTCAGTGGTACCACACCTGCCTCACAAGCACAAGGGCTTGAGTTCGATCCCTGGTACCAAAAATAAATAAATAAATAAATAAATAAATAAATAAAATGTACCAATAAATGTTTTGCTTCCAAAAAAATTGGCGACTGGCAAAAAACAAAACAAAAATACTGCTGCTTTTTTTCTTTTTCCAAATTAGAGATTATTATGCCAAAGAATACTCCAAAGAATATAGTGAAAACAAAATTTGTTGTGAAGACCTGACTGAAGCAAAGTTCTCATTCCCTACTGTTCATGCTATTTGGTCGAGGCCTGAAAGCACCCAGGTGCAGAACATCTTGCACCAGAGAACAGAAAACATAGATTTTCTTTTTTCCTGTACCGGAGATCGAACTCAGGACCTTGAGCTTATGAGGCAGGCGCCGTGCCACTGAGCTAACTCCTCGGCCCCAGAAAAGATAGATATTAAAAAGTATTGGGTCCAGTATCTTGAGGATGTAGGTTCTTTTGAATATACTCAGAATATTTTTAGAGAGTTTGAATCTGAAGCATATAAACAAATTGAGGTATGTGGTAGAAACCCTGAGGTAGTAGCTTTAATTTTTTTTTTGATACGGGGGATCAAACTTGGGTCCTTGGGCTTGTGAGGCAGGCAGCGGAACCATTGAGCTAAATCCCCGACCCTGAGGTAGTAGCTTTAGTAAAGCACGTAGGTAAGCTGTTCAAAGTAGAAAACTAATAATGTTAAGCCATTCTTTTTTTTTTTTTTTTTTCTACTGGGGATCAAACTCAAGACCTTGTGCTTGCCAGGCAGGCGCAGCACCATTGAGCTACATCCCTGGCGTGTTAAGCCATTCTTGATTGGTACATACAGCTTCTTTTAGTTATTTTTTTGTCTTTTAACCTATCAAGTTTTTCACAAATTCAGACCAAGCTGTTAATCTCCAAAAATTGAGAAAAGAGTGAGATGAGTGAAATTGTTTCAATGTAGAAACCTATCCATACACATAATACAAAGACAAAAGAAGCTACATTTCAAAAAAAAAAAAGAAGCTGTATTTTTACAAATCTAATTTAAATGTTAGAACTTCTTGCAGCATGCCATTCTGACCAATTGTGCCTTACTACAACAAATGTTCTATTGATCTGGTCAATATACAAGACCTTACAGAGTTAATATGAGAAAGTTAAAAAATGGAAACAAAGTCTTTGTAAATTGGGAGGGGTGGAGGGCTTGAAGAGGTGGGCAGGGTTAGGGGGAAAAATAAGAACCGAGATAGGTTATGTAAAGGTACAAATTTTCAATGATGAATGTCACTATATTGTATACCTAAAATGTACCAATTAAATTAATTTAAAAATATACAAGACTTTAACTTCTAGGAATTTTTATCTAGATACTTCCTTACTACTATATGGGCAGTTTCTAATCATCTCCAGTTTCAAATCAGTGACTGCATGGGACCAGTTTCTTTAGCTAACTGGCCCAAAGACCACACCACTGCTTTCTTGAATGCTGCTACTAAGAATATCTCAGCATCCCCTCTGGAAGCCTTCTTACTGAAGTCTTCTGGGAGAAGGCTGAGTGAAAAATAGTAGCCATTCAGGTTCTTTTTCTTCCCCTCTGCCTGTTTTTCTTCATCTCCACCCTACAAATCTGCTCTTTTTACTAAGAAGTCTCTACTTAATGAAACTCACATGCTAGCCAAGTTCTTTTTCTCCTTTGCAACATATTTATGTCTCAAACTGATTAGTTTTCCATTTCAAAAAGAAAAAAAAGAATGTACAGATTAAATGGGGTTTTTTTTGTACCGGGGATTGATCTCAGGACTTTGTGAGGCAGGCGTGGTACCACTGAGCTAAATCCCCGGCCCCCAGATTAAATGTTTTAGGAGGGAACCTCTGAACCTGGACATATGTCCCCAACACTGGTAGTGAAGATCTTTAAAAGGTTGTGTGCTTATCACCAGTACAAAAATTCCCACCCAATCACTGTCTTACCCCCTTAAAGGCAGTAGATGCTTAAATGGAAAGGGAGTAGGCATCTGTGTTCTCTAATTGAAGGAAACCAAAGTGTTAATGGTGTGCCTGACTAAAAGTAGTGAAAGGCTACACCATCAAGCATTAATTAGCTTTCTTTAGCATCTTACCCCAGACCCAGCTATCCCTTCAGTGTTTTTCATACCCAAACTACTGGAGCTGTCTGTGGCCCGGGAGGTAAGAAGAAGAAAAAAAAGACCCTGACTTCCATGTTAGAATTGTTGACATTCCAAAATAAAAGGACTAAATGTATAATAGGTAATGTGAAATAGGAAGAAAAGGGGCAAATGGGAAGGAAGTGGGACGGCTAGGGGAAAGGATAGAAGGGAATGGGATTAATATGAGAAAATGGAAAAATAGGAACAAAATCTTTGTAAATAGGGAGGACTGGAGGGGTTGAAGGGAGGGCTGGGCAAGGGTGAAAAATAAGAACCAAGAGAGACTATGTAAAGGTGCAAATTTCCAACGATGAATGTCATTATATTGTATACCTAAAATGTACCAATTATTAGAATGAATAATCGATAATGTAAAATAGGAAGAAAAGGTCCAAAGGGGTAGGGGTAGTGGGAGGGGCAAGGGAAAGGAAAGAAGGGAAAGGAAGAAATGATGAGAAATGGAAAAAATGGAAATAAAGTCTTTGTAAATAGGGAAGGGTGGAGGGCGTGAAGGGAGGGCTAGGAATGGGGAAAAAAATAAGAACCAAGATGCATTATATAAAGGTACAATTCCCAATGAGAAATGTAATTGTGTTGTATACCTACAATGTACCAATAAAAGAATTTAATACAAAAAAAAGGTAATGGTTCTCTTAGAAATGTTCTGTTTTGCTGAATTGGTTCTCTAATACATTAGATTGGATCTAATCACCATATGTTTGTATGAGAAATTTTTTTTAGCATTGTATGAGAAATTCTTATACAAGCATTCAAAACCTAAATCTTGAAAAGTTGAATGCTGTCATTCCTAACTTTTAAGCTTATCCTCTTTTTTTTTGTACTAGGAATTGAACTCAGTACCTTGTGCTTGCCAGGCACGTGCTGTGCCACTAAGCTACATTCCCTGGGCCATTCCTAACTTTTAAAATAATTTGAAACTTCTATTTTGACAGTGATAGAGGAACCACTTAAAACCTGGGCATTTGTGCTACAATATGGAAATCTGAACTTTTATGTTCATAAATTGATACTTTTGAAAAACTATGATTAGGGCTGGGATTTAGCTCAGTGATTCCACCGCCTGTCCCACAAGCGCAAGGACCCGAGTTCGATCCCTGGTACCAAAAAAAAAAAGAAAAACTATGACTGTTTAAAAAATCTAATGTGACTATATAGGCAGAAATTATTTACCTTTAATTATGAAGAATGCTTAAATAAAATATTTTCCTTGCCTAATCAAATCACCAAAAAATTTATAAAACACAAAAAAGAAAAAACAAATTTAGCTTAGAGTTTTTCCATTTTATTTATTTATTTATTTACTTATTTTGAGACAGGGTCTCACTTTGTAGTGCAGGGGGGAGCCAAGCATGGTGGCGCACGCCTATAATCCCTGCACTCACGAGGCAGAGGCAGGAGGATCATTGAGAGTTCGAGGCCAGCCTCAACTACATAATGAGACCCTGTCTCAAAAAACAAAAAAATAGGGCCAGGGATGTAGCTCAGTGGCGCCACACCTGCCTGGCAAGCATGAGGTCCTGAGTTTGATCCCCTGTACCAAAAAACAAAACAAAACAACCAGAAAAAAATATTGCAGGGCTTGGGGGTGCAACACAGTGGTGGAGTGCTTGCCTAATATGGGCAATGGCCCTGGTTCAATCCCAGCACTGCAAAAAATAAAATAAAAATAAAACTTTCATGCTTTAAAGGCACTAGACAGAAAATGAAAAAATAACCAACAGAATGGGACACAATAATTCCAAGTTATACATATCATAAGAGATTTTTGGGGGGTACTGAGGATCAAACTCAGGACCTTGAGCTTTCTAGCCAGGCGGTGGAACCACTGAGCTAAATCCCCAGCCTTCCTAAGGGATTTTTCTGAGAATACATAAAGAATACTTACAAGCCAGGTGTGGTGGTGAGCAGCTGTAATCCTAGCATTCTGAGAGGCTGAGGCAGGAGAACTGAAAGCTGAGCCCAGTCTGGGCAGTTTATTGACTTACTGAGACACTGTCACAAAATAAAGAAAAATTTTAATTAAAAGGGTTGCAGAATATAGGGCGAATGAACCCCCTGGGTTCAATCCCCATACCCCACCCACCACACAAATACAACTCAATGCTAACAATATAAATGTAAATACAATGTGAAACATTAGCACAGAATCTGAAAATATATTTTTCCAGAGAAAATATATAAATGGCTTTTAAGGACAATGAAATGATGTTTAAAGTCTATAATAATCTCCTATCTCTCTCCCTCTCTTCTTCCTTCTTCCCTTTCTTCCCTCTTTCCCCCACCCTTCCTGTGCTGTATATGGAACCCAAGGCCTTGCACAGGCTAGGCAATTGTTCTAGCAACAAGTTAAACCTCTTCCTTTAATTTTTTTTTTTTTTTTTTTTTTTTGGTACCAGGGGTTGAACTCGGGACCTTGCACTTGCAAGGCAGGCGCTGGAACCACTGAGCTAAATCCCTGGCCCTTCCTTTAATTTTTTTTGGACCGGAAATCGAACTCAGGACCTTGCACTTGCCAGACAGGCATGGCGCCACTGAGCTATATCCTTGGCCCCACTCCCTTAATTTTCAAAGGCTACTTTGAAGCATTGAGTTCCAAAATACTGGGACTTCCCCATCTCAAAATCTTTTTTTTTTCCCATCTCAAAATCTTTAATCATGGGGGAGGGTAGGGAGGGGAAAGTGATAAAAAAGAGAATTAAAATGTGTTACGTGCAACTCTCAACTGCTCATAAGGATGTGATCATTATTACTACAAACAAGTACTAATAAAAAAAAAAGGAGAGACAATGAGAGGAAAAAATTCTTAATCATATCTGGAATGTGTCTTTGCCCATTTAAGGTAACATTTCTGCGAATCTTTGGGGGTTCATTATTCTGCCCATCAGAACATATTTGCTGCCAAGTGTGGTAGCATATGCCTGTAATCCTAGCACTTAGGAGGCTGAGGCAGGAGGATCATTGCAAATTTGAGGCCAGCTTGGGCTACATAGTGAATTCAAGACCAGCCTGGACTACACAGTGAGACCCTGTCTCCAAAAAAAAGCAAATCTATCACAATAGCATATAACTTCATATCCACTAGGATGTCTATATTCAAAAAGACAGGCAAGCTGGGCACAAAGGTGCATGTACATAATCCCAGCTGAGGCAGGAGGATTACAAGTTTCAGACCAGTGTGGGCAATTTAGCAAGAAAGGCTGGGAATGTAGCTCAATGCAAAATTTCTAGGTTCAATCCCTAGTAACACACACATGCACACACACACAAAGCCAAATTAACATTGGGATAATTATACAATCCTGTGAAAATGCTAAAGACAACTGTACTCTTTCCTTTTTTCCTTGCTTGGTTGCTTCCTTCTTTCTTCATTTGTAGTACTGAGGATTGAACACAGGGCCTTTGCATGGAGTTGCATCTACAATTCTTTTTATATTTATTTATTTGTTTATTTATTTATTTATTTGGTACTGGGGATCAAACTCTGGACCTTGTGCTTGTGAGGCAGGCGGCAGAACCACTGAGCTAAATCCCTGGCCCCACAATTCTTTTAAAATTTATTTTGTTTGGTTTTTCGAGACAGGGTCCTGCTATGTAGCCCAGGCTGGCCTTGACCTCATGTCAGTTCTCCTGCCTTAGCCTCTTGAGTGCTAGGATTACAGGTGTTTGTAGGGAACAGGGAAAGGGGATGTTACTAGAACCTCTGCAGTTAAGTCCTAGTCTCCTTCGAGCCACGGCAGTACACGGCGAATTACAGGAAAGGTAGAAAAATGAGGCTGAGAAGAAGCTGAGCTTTGGGCCTGATCAGTGCTGCTCTGGGCGGCAAAGATGAAAGCCCCTAGTTTACCGCACCTTTTATTCAGTACATCAGGAGAAACAAATGACTTGCAGAGAGTTCAGTACATCCGTTTAAACAAGATGTAACAATCCAAGAACAACGAGGAACTGAGTAGATGTTTGTTTCTCCCAGGATGTTTTCAGCTCCCAGGATGTTTCTTGTCCTGGAGAATCACAGCTTCCCTGGATCATTAAGGTCTCAGCTGTGACCGGAGGCCAAAAGGGAATTATGTCTCGGAATTCCATAGCTGGGCTGTAGGCAGGAGAACTAAGCTAACCAAATGATTTTCCCCTAAAGTTATGTAGCATTGCTCCCAACAGGTGTTCATTAACATGCTCAGTTCAATTGTAACACTATTTATTTATTTATTTATTTATTTATTTATTTATTTATTTAGGTTCTTTTGAGACAGGGTCTCGCTATGTAGCTCAGGCTGACACTGAACTCACTATGTAACCCAGGCTGGCCTAGAACTTGCAGTGATCCTCCTTGCCTCAGCCTCCTGGGATTACAGGCATGTGCCACCACACCAGACCTAATTTTTAAAATTTTATAATTTTTATTCATAGATATTTGCAGTAAATGATTACATTCATCGTGGGGAGTTGGTAACATGTACATAACATATCTTAATTCTTTTTACTTCCCCTTCGCTTCTCTTCCCTCCTCTACCCCTCTATCTCTCTACTGTACACTTCATTTATTTGATTTTTGAGTCAGCATTTTGCTACATAGTTGAGGCTGATCTGGAACTCATTATGTAGCCCAAGCTGCCTCAAACTCATGATGATCCTCCTGCCTCAACCTCACACGTGCTGGGATTACAGGTGTGTACCAGTACACCTGGCAATTAACTGTACTCTTTAAATGAGTGACTTTGTGTTATTTAAATTCTACATTAAATGAATGTGGTAGCTCATGCCTGTAATCCCAGCATTTGAGAGAATTGCTGTGAGTTCAAGGCCAGTCAAATACAGTGAGTTCAAGGCTAGCCTGAATTACATAGTGACACCCTGTCTCAAAAACAAAACAAAAATTCTATGTATAAAATATTTCTCAATTAAACTATTATAAAATTATTAGAGGTTGAAATGTATTATCTGCCCATGATCGCATATATTTGAAATCAATCTTATATGTACAAATTTTAAAATTCACTGGAAGCTGGGCATGTTGGCACAGGTCTGTCATCCCTGCACTCTGGGAGGCTGAGGTAGGAGGATTGATCATGCAAACCCAACCTAGGCAATTTAGCAGGACACTGTCACAAAGTCTAAAATAAAAAGTAAAATGTTGGGCCGGGGATTTAGCTCAGTGTTTTCGCCGCCTGCTGCACAAGCTCAAGGACCCGAGTTCGATCTCCGGTACCAAAAAAAAAAGGTAAAATGTTGTGGGCATGTAGTTCAGTGGTTCAGTGCCCCTGGGTTGCAGCCCAGATACTGGGGGGAAAAAGGTCAGAGTAAAGCGACTCCCTGTCTCTGCTCCAATCCATGGGCTGGATTCCTAGCACTCCACAATAAAGTCAGGGGCACACGCCTGTAATCACAGAACAAGGGGGAGGCTGAGGCGAGGATTGCAACTTCAAGTTCTACCTGGGCAATTTAGCAATACACTGAAAACTTTTTAAAAAGAGCTGAGGGGCTGGGGATTTAGCTCATTGGCACTGTGCCTGCATCAAAAGCGCAAAGTCTCGAGTTGGATCCCCAGTACCAAAAAAGGGGGGGGGGGGCTGAATGGGGATGTACCTCAGTGGAAAGGTCCTGGGTTCAATACCCCATACCACTAAAAAATTGTACTTGCAATGTAATATAGTCTACTGCACAGCTGTTTCTATTTTGAGGGGTTTCTGATTCCTAAAATATGAATGTATTAATTTTATATCCGGGTAGCTAAGCTTTCTTAGAGTAAATGCAGGTAGTAACTGAGTCACACATGACCTGGCTCCAGGTTCCCTGGTCCTAGCCTGGTGCTGTCCACCACCCACCTTCGACTTCCACCCTCCCCCCTTCCTGCTTCCAGTGTCCACTTCAGCGGTCCCCAGCACCAGGGACTGTCCAGAGCTCCCACAGCTAGCCGAGGACTCACGCCTTAGCAGTATTATTATTTATCATGCTCAAACCTTGGCGAGGGAGGCACGGGCTGGTAGAGATAGTGGCTGTGGGACAGGAGGCTGAGAAGGTGGTTAGGAATGGTCGATAATCCTAAAAAGGCCATGCTCCCTAAATGAACATTCTACCCTTCGGTTGACATCGCAATTTACACCTAGTCAGGTAATTTTTAACATTTCGCCCTTTTTCCTTTTACTTTTCTTTTTGCATGTTGGGCGAACTCTTTACCACCAGAGCTCAAACCTCAGCCCTTTTTATTTTTCAGAGTCTCCCTTAAACTATCCAGACTGAATTCGAACTTTAGATCCTCTTGAATCTGCACCTCAATAGGGGGGATTAGAAGAGTGCACAGTGCTTGCCTAGGAACCGCCTTCGCAGAACAAATCCTGGGTCAGCCACTGGAATGAGGATCCACCGCCTCCTAATGATTAACAGCTTCTAGTACACCACAGACCCCGGGCCTCAATAACCCCAGGCCCGGACGTCCCAGGCCCCGCCCTCTACTTAATTGGCCTCTCAACCTCAGCCCACGCCTCACGTTTCAAGCCCCGCCCCAAGGCGTTCAGAGCTTCCACTCCTTGACTGGCACCCTAGGCCCGCCCCTTTGCCGAGTACCCACCCCCAGCACGCTCCAGGCTCCGCCCTCTCAGAAAGGACTCACGCAGTCCTGTTGACCAGAATAACCGTCCAGTCTCGCACCCACAACGAACCTTCTAGCGCTGACTTACTGTAAAACCTTAAGGAAGTGGGCTAGGAAACCCCAGGCCCCGCCCCTGGAGACACCCTCTGAGCCCCGCCCCATCACACCCCGCGTCCCCACTAGGGGGCGTAAGACGCGACAACCTGAGCCAGCCCGCCTCCAAACCCAGCTCCGCCCCCTCCCCTTCCCTGCACTGCCTCCTGGGAAGGCCCCGCCCCTGTTACTCACCCTCCTGGGGGTGCAGGCGCAGTGTGGCGCCCACTCAGAGCGCCTGCGCAGACATGTCGGCTGCAGCGCTGGCCGCCAGGGGGCGCGCGTCCAGCCGTGACGGGAGCCGCCGGGCGCTGAGGCCGCGGGAGGGTTGGGGGCTGCGGCCTGAGTGGGAGAGGGGAACAGGTCAGCGCCGACCCTGAGCCTCGGCAAACACCCATGGTTCCAGACGTCCGAAGACACAGAAATGCTCAAGATACGCACAGAGGAGCCAGGCGTGGTGGAGCACACCTATAACCCCACTACTTGGGAGGCTGGGCCTGAAGGATCATGTGTTTGAGGCCATTTCGAGCTACATACCGAGTTCAAGTTACAGGCCCAACAATATCTGTACCAGGCTGGGAGGTGTGATCACCCAGTGGCAGAGTGCTTGCCTAGCCTGCCTAACGCCCTGCGTTGGGATCCCCAGCTTCCGAAAACAAAAAGATGGCTTATTGTTGGTTTCCTCTCCCACAGGCCTGACCACTGCAGGTATGCCCCTGAGCCTCACCTTGGCCCAAGATTTCCCTGGATATAGCCACTTGACTGCAGTAGTCTCGGACACCTAGGACTCTGAACACCCCTGATGAATTTCCCTACAGCTCCCGCCTGTCCTCTAAAGAACTCTAGATGACAAACTTCTTCCACCATATTTCTGGGAACTCTGCTTCTCCCAGGTACCCTCAGAGAACACATACTGCCCCTCATATCCCCGGGAGCCCTGATTCCTTTCCAGATATTCCTGCCAACCTCTGCTACTCCCAGTGATATAGGGGGAATAGATGCAAATCCCAAACCTGATAGAT